>NW_028318774.1:0-167500 GCF_062004578.1 Staurois parvus | reverse complement strand
GTCATTCAAAGTGTGAAAGTGCTGAAAGCTGGAAATTGGCCTGGGCAGGAAGGGGGTAGAAGTGCTCGGTAGGCTTGTGGTTAAATGATGTTTAATAAGAGAAATAATAATACAATTCCAACACCAGCAACAGTAAACGAAAAATAATATGAAGTGACAAACAGACATGAAAGTGCAGAAACCCAAATAACAACCTGACTGTTCTAAATGGAAGGAGCACACATAAGCAGGGCAAGGTCAGGGCTGAGACGAGAAGCGAGGAACTGGGAGCAGGTAGGACACAGGATCAGGTACAGGAAAAAGGATCAGGCAGGAACACACACGGCTCACAGGAAGAACACAGAAGCACTGAGCCTCAGTTATGGACGGGCTTAAGTGCCTCTCAGCAGCCCACATCAAGTGCAGCCTAATTACTTGGAAAGCCTGGCTGCTGTCCACCGGAACTGTGCCCTTCGACTTCACGCTCCAGGAACAACAGTGCCACCAGCAGGTGACCCAGGTAATGAGTCCTGACAGTTACTTTCCTGTGAAGACCAGAAGTTCAGGGAAGCTGCACTGAAAACGCTTTAAACTGCAAGTTCTGGTGCAATAATTTTTACAAATGGTTTACTGGGGAATGTTTTTTTATTTTAAACAAATCCTAGTCTGTGAAATCCAAAATATTAGTGAGGCGCTCTATAGATAATTAAGTGATAAACTATCACTTATCTATAGAGCGCCGCACTAATGTTTTGGATTTCACAGAATATGATTTGTTTATTTTATGTAATGGAATGTGGCAGCAGATTATTTGTTTAGTTTATTTCATTGAAACTTATATTTTTCATAGCGCAGTTTGTGTTTTGAAGGTCAATATTTGACCTAGATAAATACAGTGTTTTTTATAATGGTTTTTATTTTGTCCTCAGTCTGTTAAGCTAAAAACAACTAGGGTTTCATATTGCTATAATTTTCTCCTACTCCATCCAAAACTGAAAATAAAATTTAGTGTGTACTTTTTAACGCTACATAAATAATACAATAGAAAAAAAGTACTCTTTACTCAGTATGGAGTTACTACCCTAACATGAGAAATGTGCTCTGTTCCTCCCCTTTTAATGCATGCTTGTAGGCCTCACTGGTAAGGAATGGGTGCATTACAGGAGAATTTGAGTTCCTTGTAATATTGACCTCTTTTTGAGGAGTCCATGCCCCCATTTACTTATTATAAAAATTGTTTCCTTCTGCCTGCAGAGATCGTGTGTCATACAGTTACTCAGGCATAGCTGTGCAGCAGCGCACTTTATAACCCAGATTTTGATTAACAAATGTACCCAGGTAACTAGGTTATGTTTACTGGCCCCGATAGATTGTGTTACCCACCTGCTGCTGGTATGGAGAAGGATTATCGGACTCTGTACCCGGGCTATATAATCTTTTGTTAAAAACATTGCAAAATTAAATCCTTTAACCTGCATTGCTAACCTGATCCGAGTTCTCACTTTGGTCATGTTGGAGTTGTAGGATTTCTGAGCTAAGATTTGAAGAATTAATTTGATTACTGAACAGATGTATGCAATGGGAACATAGGGCGTTTACGTAAGAGACAGTATGCAGTGCGTCTTTATCAATTTGGAAAGTAAGGTCACCTTTCCTCATTTACAGTTTTAGTGGCAGGTGGCAATTTAAATAAGCATTCTTCTATCCATGTAAGGCTAATCTCTGGCCAAAAAGCTAAACCCTTCGGCTCCATGTACACTGCAGCTGATAAACTCACGTTTAGGAGCTTTTCTGTCGTTTGTTCAGCAGCCCCTGAACTCCCCCTAATGTTTTCCTAGGTATCCATGTACACTGTTGTTTACAGGCAGTTGAGTTTACAGTCGTTTTTTTGAACGCACCAAACTTGCGTTCAGGAATAGATTTTTATCAGCGTTTCAAATGCTTGTAAACACGGCTAACCGCATTTATACACATTTTCGTTTGGAAAATTTTTTTAAGGCTACGTTCACACTAGCCTTGTGTGCAGGCGGCAGAGAGGCGTTTGGGAAGCGTTTTTACCGCTTCCCAAACGCCTCTGCCAATTCTGCACATTACAGCACATGGTGCTGTTCTAACGGGAGCGTTTGCGTCGCGGCAAAACGGACGCCTCTGGTCGAGTCAGGAGGCTTTGAAGCCTCCTATTCTCGTCTATGGTGCCGCTCTGCAAACGCCCGGCCGGTTGCGACGCGGTTGCGGGGCGTTTGCGGAGCGGTAACACCACTCAAACTGCATTATAGGCGTTTGTGGGGCGTTAACGCTCGGCAAACACCTAGCAACCGCCGCTGAACCGCGCATGCAGCGTTTGCGGAGCGTTAAACGCTCGGCAAACGCTGGACCAACGCTTGCCAAACGCTATAGGGGCGTTTGGCAAGCGTTGGTAAAACAGCCAAGTGTGAACGAGCCCTAACTCTTCCATTTCCAGATGCTGTCCAGAGCCTTTTTTCATCAGAAAAAATGCATGCAAAACATTTTCCCAGTACTCAGATGGACCTGGTACACCATACTTTGAGGTTTCGCATGAAAGAAAATATGTTGGACACTGCTGCAATAATTTCTGCACAGAAATGAGCTGAAACACATCCAAACACCACAAAAAAAAAAACAGCTAATCTCAATGAATACTGCTCTCTCTGCTTCTGCTCTCTCGATTTCTCTCAAAATGTCTGAAATAGTTAAATTTTTACTGTTTTTCAGTGCATTCTGGGCATTTTGGAAGGTCTCCTGAGGTTATCTTTAAACACTGCTAAACGCAAACGCTCATAAATGCGGTATGCAAACGGGACTAAACAGATGTTTTTTAATCTACGTTTTCCAGCAGTCAGTTTCCATCATTCAGAAGTGTCCCGTGTACATGGAGCCTTACATGGTTAGATTGAAAACAGACATTTCTAAACCCACAGTTAAGCCATGGGAAGGCACCCCCACCAAAACAACTCTCTAAACTGTGGCAAATTTTGCTTCAGTGGGGAAAAAAAAAATCCCTACTCATCTGTAAAATAAATAAGATAATGCATGTAATCAGCATTCTATTTTAATATTTCTTACAAATTCTGGTAGCCATTTATATTTGGGTACTTATCATTTTTAGGCCTTGTGACGGGCACGTTTTTAGTTGAAATGAGCTGAATACATTCCTGATACATCAGAATGAAAAGGCATGCTGTTTTACAGTTTTCTTTGAAAGCAGCCTGCACTTTAAAGCCTGCCCCCCTCCAGCTTGCTGTAGAGAGTGAGCCTTAAGTTTTGTGTGGAAGCAGTGGTCTATCTGCAGAGGTCCCAACACACCACCTGCTGAGTCAGAGCTAGAAAATAAAAGAATAGAATAGAAAGGAATAGAATATAGCCATCTTCTGAAATTGGAATTTTGAGTAGAATGTAGCTGTCTTTTGAAATTTGAATTTCGAATTTTGAAAGTAATAAAATAGAATAGTCTTCTGAAATTTGAATTTTAAAATGCACAGAATAAAATGGAATAGAATAAAAAGGAATATAATTGGGAAAATAAAAGAATGGGGAAACGAAATGGAATGGAATAGAAAATAGTGGAATGGAATCGGAAAGAATGGAATTAAATCGGAAAGAATGGAATGAAATAGGAAAGAATGGAATAGAAATATAGCTGTCTTCCGAAATTTGAATAGAATAGAGCCAGCTATTCTTCACAATGAATTTGGATCGATTCAATATTTTTGATTTGAAGTCTTCTAATCCATTGGAAAAATGTGAATCCAGTCGAAAATGAATAAACAAATCTAAACTAAATGAAGTTCATTGCAAATGCAAGGAAACAAAATTAGTAACTTACCGAATCGATGAGAATTAAACAAATGTTTTGTTCTGCACGTATGCTCAAAATTAAAGTCTATACATTTCTTTGACAAGGTCACATCAGCGGTAAGGTACAATGTTTCGGGGCCATGCAGGGCCCCTTTGTCAGGCATGCCTTGTGACCTGCTCAAATGTTTGGATGTTAATTGTTTCACTCCATGGTGTGTTGGTGATATATACTTTTCATCTATTGTGTTACCAGTCTCCAGCTGGTATCTGCTACAGCACCTGTTTATTCTGCGGTCTTTTCCATATGTGTGTGATGGGAATGTTGCATGTTATATTACAATCCAGACACAGAATGTTAATGCTAGGGTCAGTACATAGTCTAAAGGTGCAAGATGTCGCACTTTCCCACATATTTTGACCAAATGGTCAGACCCTTAAAGGAGCAGGTTCAGCGAGCTTGAAAACAGGGAGAGAACAAGCACAGGGCAAACATTTGTTCTTCATGATTCCTCAACCTGGTAGCAAAACTTGCGTATACTACTTCATATTTTACACTCACATGGTTTTTTACCTGTTGTATAACTGATGTACAGGGACTGAAGTAAACTAGGCTCACCCCTCTGACTGCTAAAGCCAGACAACCTTTTCTGTCCAGTTAAAAAAAAAAAAAAAAAAATCATTCTGCCCTGCACTTTGACTCCATGTGTAGAACTTACAGCTGCCTAATATTGATCTCTTGCTTTTCTCTGTGGAATCCATACTACCTGGGCACATTCAATTTTAATTTTTGGACAAGTATATTGGGGATTTCCAAGATGATTAAATTCTTCCAACATGGAGGCTTTATTGTGCTCATGTTCTGAATTTTGTGTGTGGATGGTTTGTTTACTAAAATAATTGCACTTCCATGTTCTGTGTACTGTGGGAGACCAGATATAGTGAATGCAGGGTCCGGGGAGACCAGATATAGTGAATGCAGGGTCCGGGGAGACCAGATATAGTGAATGCAGGGTCTGGGGAGACCAGATATAGTGAATGCAGGGTCCGGGGAGACCAGATATAGTGAATGCAGGGTCCGGGGAGACCAGATATAGTGAATGCAGGGTCCGGGGAGACCAGATATAGTGAATGCAGGGTCCGGGGAGACCAGATATAGTGAATGCAGGGTCCGGGGAGACCGGATATAGTGAATGCAGGGTCCGGGGAGACCAGATATAGTGAATGCAGGGTCCGGGGAGACCGGATATAGTGAATGCAGGGTCTGGGGAGATCAGATATAGTGTATGCAGGGTCCGGGGAGATCAGCTATAGTGAATGCAGGGCTGGGGATTTAGTAACACTTTTTAATGTATGTGTATATTTTAAAATTCTTTATTGTGAATGTGCTTCAAGGCTGGTCCTATCCTTTCTGATTTAGTTTTCAGTTCCTAGTTTCCAAGTCCTCTCATGCCTCCTGAAGTATAATGCATAGTCTTTGCTTCGGGTGGCACTTTGCCAGCTCTCTGAAACTTGATGTATTGCCTGCTTCCTTTGATTGCAGCAGACAGAAGCTTTGATTCCATCTTTGTATACACTGCCTCTCAGCTAGGAACATGCTGTTCTGAGCACTTAATAAGAGGTCAGGGCTTCAGTCTGTGGGTAGGAAAACAGTTTCTTGTTTAAAAAGTTTGGATTTCTTTTTTTTTTATTTATTTATTTAATTAACCTGCGTAGTGGTCTGAATTTCTTTTAAACAGAACACACAGAGCTGAGACAAATAAAATGGATGTGTTTAGTTTTCTGCCTGCCCCTCTTAATTAAGTGTTCTTGCATGGCAGACCACTTACTGTTGTCTCACATATATATTCTTATTATTATAGCCAAATTTACCCCCCTAATACACTACATAGACAATAATATACCAAAACGTGCGGATTGTTCCCGATTGGTGTGCTATTACTTTGTGGAACGTTTCGCCGAATGGTTCACGAAATATTGGCGTTTGTGTGGTGAAATTGGTCCCATAGGAATGAATGGCAGAATGTTCAAAACTAGAGTGTGAGCTGAAAAATCAGGACATGATTTCTAAACTGCCATCACTCCCTCATTTTCAAGCCCATCTACACAAATCTTATATCAAAACGTTCAGCTATCCCTGCTGCCACTAGGCTAAGCCATAGTCCTGATAGTTTTCACAATATGACCATTCGTTTGCAACTCACGCCGCCCATTGACATTCATTGAAACTCCACTCTAGCCACCTCAAATTTGAAGGGCAATTTCTAAACTGCGACTGTGCCTTCATTTGTAATATTTTAGGGACATACTATGCATCAAAATGTAGGTCTGGGTCTTGTGATTCTCAGACTACTGGTGGAGGCAAGAACACTTCACACAATTTCCCCAGAAATTGTAGCTTTTCTAGTATGTTTATACTCTACCGATTAAAGTAAATCTGTTGTAGACCTTGGCTGTTACAATTGAACAATAAAATGCATAAGCAGAGGAAACTATAAAGCCTGTCTCAGGAGGAAAATTTGGCCTCCACGTTCCTTTTAACATCACTATAAAATTGTAGTCATTTGACCACTGCAGTGCCCACTTTTCCATTGATGTCACGTTCTCGGAGATCTTTGGCTCACTTGTCATTCAAGGTCATTGCCCCAAGATGTAGCATGGTTGGTACTGTTGGATGCAGGCAGAGATAAACTTATGTATCAATGTACCAAGAGACTCTAATGGCACTTGCTTCCTGATGTCACCCCCTGAACTGCTGAGGGTGTGATGGTTGTGCCAGGGAAGAAGGGGCTGGAGGACACTGGATGTCACAAGCCCTGACTGAAGAGGGATTGTTCAAGTTCCCCATGAAAATTGAAGCTGGAAATTAAGTTGATGCCCCAGGTTTTCAAGATGAGGAAAACAAATTCTAGACAACACTATGAAAGCAGTGGAAGAAATGTCAAATGAGATATAGGCAGCATATATGCAAATCTCGACTTTTTCTCCCATGACACCATTGCTGTAAATTTTCAGAGGGTCCTGGCACTGGAACCGATATAAGGATTAACTAATATCACACTGCCCTTCGTGTGATATTGAAGCAGCCTTTGGGTGGCCTTACATAAGCAGATATCTCCCTGATAACACCATCCTCTAGTGTGGTGTTAAGTTTTGGGGTTTACCATATTTCTTTTATGATGGTGACAGTGGTGTATGTGCAGTACCTCTGGTCCATAGTAGAGTAAAATTTAAGGCCCATTGACAGGATTTTCCGATTGGCTGGAAAATGTCCTTGAGAGACTTAGGCCTGTGACTGCTAAATAAGATTTATTTATTTTTTTGCATTTTTCTATTTATAGGAAGGCATTTGGAATAAGTAGCCCAGGGAAAACAAAAACACTCTGTTATATGAGGCTTTACAGACCTGTTTTTACAAATGGCACAATTGTATTATACAAAGTCCAAAGAACTCCATAAAGATAAGTAAGAAGCAAGACAAATATCCAGCTGGGGTTCAAGCAATTCAAGAACAGGAGGTCTGGACCTGGGCATTGGGGGAAAGTCCATCTTTAGGGAAGGTGACATCAGGAGCTTATCGTGAACCTCATATGACCATACAGTCGTGCTAAAAGGGATCTTAGGTCTCTCATCCCCTAAGGCCTCTGACACCCTGACAGTTCTGTTTCTTGCAACAACTCCCCAGTAAAAGGATTACTAGACAAGAAGAGAACCACTCCCCTGTTTCTACAGTGTCGCTGGCTGGACGAACGAGGTGCCACTTCCCCATTGATGTGAGATCCTACAGCATTTTAGCCAGTGAATGACACCATAGAAACAGGTGAGTTGTTTATTTTCCTTCTTTATCAATACTGATGCTGGGGAGTTGCCAACAATGGAAAAATCAATAGTGTGTGAAAGGCCTAAGCGTTTAAACAAAAAAAAATAATTCAAGCAATGCTCAACATCTGAAGCAGTTTTCTGGCTAATTGGGTTTCCTTAATTTATCTAGCCACAGAACTCAGGTGATCATTTGTGTCTGTAGGTAAAGGAATAATTTGTCAGCCTTCTTCTACAATTCAATTTAAAGTGGAACTTCACTCAATCAACATTGATTGTTTTTATTTCTTATGCTGCTAGCATTAGCAAAGAGATAGGAAAATATATATTTAAACTTTTTTTTTTTTTTTTTTTTTTTTTTTACATGTCTTCAGTTACTTCATGGTTTCCATGCCTAGGCAAATTATGTCATACATCCCAAGAGTCTTGAGGAAGGGAGGGTTCTCAGCTAAGCTAATGCCTGAGCTAAGGGCAGATGGATTCCAGGAAGTAAATGCATGAATCATCTGCCCTTACTCAAGATGGCCACAGTCAGAAATGCCAAGGTGCGTTTTCAAAATGATTTCTCGGCAAAATAAAGCATGGCGACATGGATGAATGGGGGAGTTTGCTTTGAATATTAACAATGAATAACATTGCATTTTTGGTTTGTGGTGCTCAGATGCAGTGCAGTTCCACTTTAATTATTTTTGTTCTGCTGAAGATTAACTTAAAGTTAAGTTGTCCAGCATTTAAAAAAAAAAAAAAGCAGCTCTGTTTGGACTCCTTTCTACAGCACGGTCACCTGCATGATTAGCTGTCTAGATGCCCAGTACTGGTTCTGTCCCTGATACAATGTCACCCAACTCACTCCTTATGAGCCCAGACTTTCAGAGATGCACCCTCTTGGTGTGCATTGTGCGTTCTCACATTGTCCTGGTCTGGCATTACGGCTCACATTCAGTTTGAGAAGATGGTTCACCCATCACCACCTAACACTTAGGCTACGTTCACACTAGCGTTGTGTGCAGGCGGCAGAGAGGTGTTTGGGAAGCGTTTTTACCGCTTCCCAAATGCCTCGGCCAATTCTGCACATTACAGCACATGGTGCTGTTCTTACGGGAGCGTTTGCGTCGCGTTATGGCAAAACGGACGCCTCTGGTCGAGTCAGGAGGCGTTGAAGCCTCCTATTCTCGTCCATGGTGCCGCTCCGCAAACGCCCGGTCGGCGTTTGCGACGCGTTTGCGGGGCGTTTGCGGAGCGGTAACACCACTCAAACTGCATTATAGGCGTTTGTGGGGCGTTAACGCTCGGCAAACGCTTAGCAACCGCCGCTAAACCACGCATGCAGCGTTTGCGGAGCGTTTGCCGAGTTTTAAAAACGCTCCACAAACGCCGGACCAACGCTTGCCAAACACTATAGGGGCGTTTGGCAAGCATTGGCAAAACAGCCAAGTGTGAACGAGCCCTAATAGATGAAGAACCTGTGATGTCGTTGGAGTGGCCTGAAGACTGCAGGAAAGCATATATCTAGTGAAAGGCAACAGGCATCAGGGAATGGGGGAGGCGGAGGGAGGAGGTCAGTTATGAAGCTGGCCTTTATCTTTAATAACAGTTTTATCTAAAGGTTTATAAGATCTAAATGCTTCTTTTGCTTCCTTTCCATGTCATTCAACATGTTATAGCTGACATCACCTACCAATCTACTGTATTAGGCATATAATATGTTAATGCCGTGTTCAAGAGATCTAACCTAGTTTTTGGCTCATAATAGCCTTATTTTCTGTAATAATGGCGGAACATCAAATAATAAATAGTGAAGAGCGCAAATTGTACAGATACCAGTCAAAAACTATGCTAATAATCAATGCTTTTATCATAATAGATTTCCTTGTCCTTGGCACAAACTGAAATTAAAATGTAACTCTTTGGCTCCCTGAGAGCTTGGACAAAGCCATCCTCTGCTAGCCTTTCTGAAACACAGTTCTCTGCGAGTGAAATATTCCTTCAGATCTGCAGTTTTGAATGGAGAATTACCATTTTTTTAATGCATTCTTTATTTTTTTTTCAAATAATCGGGTAATGTACAGCTAGAACATAATTTTATTTAAAAGCAGTACACAGTAAATTGAAATTTCACTTTGTCAAATTATTAGTAAAAAAAAACCAGATAAAATGTACGTAAGTCATAAACTGGTAAAGATAAAGTAGGGATATTGCAAAATGCATGAAAATATATATAGCAATAACAATATAATGGTCGTGAATAGAGAATACATGTAAAGGGACACCTGATATTCAAGGTTTTTTAATGTTCTAAGGAAAGGATGGAGGTTGCCCAACCCCAGGAATAACCAGTAGAAGACATCTCAAAAGCCATTGCTTAACAAAGGTGGGGCCAAATTCTGCACAGAAAGGCAAGGATCGAGAGAAGTTGTGGAATCTACCAAGTGGGAAGCACCCCCACCCCCCATCTCTGCTCAAAAAGGGCTCCAGTGCCAGTACACATTTCAGAATGCAGAACCTAAAATAGGCTGTGTATTGGTTGTGAGAATGTTCTTCTGTACATGAAATTTCTAACCTATAGAACAATACTTTTAAGGCTCTTATTACTTAACTTTGACAACCAATTTGTCACTGAAACATTTTTTTTTTAAATGGCTAATATTGGTACACCAAACAAGAACTAAAAGTTTTAGTATTCAGATAATTCAAAAAAATTCTCCTTTGCTGGACAAAGACAAAGAAAGGCAGGTGACAACAATGTTTCCAGGTTTAGCCCATGTCTCCCTGCTCCCCTATATAGGCTTCAAACATGTCTAGTTGTTTCAGCTCTGAGGAAGGGAGCCTGTCTCCCGAAACGCGTTAGCACACTGTTGCAAGACCACCACTTTCTGGGACTGTCACATTGGTTCCTTGCTTTTATTTATGACTCTTGGTTTGTGAGTATATACTTTTTATCATTCTCAAATTTTTTTTTTTATCACGGTAATGCACGAGGAGAGTGCACCATTTTTTTTGCTCTTTTCCATGTTGTCTCCCTGCCAGCAGTCTGCTCCTTGGACAATGAGTAAGCACCATCAAATTGCTTAAATGTCCAGGCACAGGACAGGCAGGTCATGCTGGAAGCTGTAAAGCCAAAATATGAAATAATGGTTTTTATCTTCCTGGTTATGCTGTGCGGCAGGGGAATTTGTGTTACAAGGCTGGGTGAAGACAAGTGCTGTGTGTATGTATATATGTGCAAATTGAAAAAAAATGTGTAAGTGTGAGTTTCCACCAGTCAAAATGATCAATACAAATAGGCATCTGAAGCTATGTGTAAATTCCATTCTTCTACTGATTAATAAGGCTACCTGCCAAATTAAAGGACCTACGGGGGGGAGGGTTAGATGTAGCAAGTACCAAGCTTGACTTTTTGGAAAATAAAAGATTTGACAAAAACATTCATGTATATGTATATTTGAATCTATTGATCATTTTGACATGTAGTAAATTGATGGTAACCTCTATTAATTTTTCTCTGATGTGCTCAGTTTGCCAAGGTTGCATTTTTAATTTAAATATTACGGCGTGGTATGTGCCAATCGCTTTGTATTCTTTCACTGTAGTGTAAGTTTGGGAATTTTTTTTTTTTTTTTTAAACTTACTATTTATCCACATACTTTATTGACGTGGGACACCAACAGCTTTGTAACAGTAGTTGGCTACAGTGGATGTATACTTGTAGCTGTAAATTGTTAGTGTCATGATCAGGATATGTGTAGCTATGGAAGCTTGCTAGTATGTATCCAAGTGCCAAGAAGGCTCAGATGACTAACTGTTCTTGTTCATTTATATTTGTTTTTTTGTCTGCTTATCAATTTCCAGTTTGTTGGAGTTTTATATAAAATCAGAGCTGAATAGTAAGTTTTTGGTCTTTCACATGTAATTTTTAGAGTCGGGCATTAGCAAACTTGTTGAGATAGTTTTTTGTTTTTCCTCCACAGGTTCTAGAGACTTTTGCGGCTCGTCTAATACAGAACAATGTGTTTACACGTAGAGAGATCTCCAGCCTAACAAAATATCAGATCATTCTGTTTCGAGATCAGTTCCGGAAGAACCCACCTTCTAACATTGTGGCAAGTATTCTTGATTCATCATGTGCAGACACAGACTTCCAACATTATATACAGAAGGTGCTGCCCTGGACTGTGGTGTGTGTAAATGTTGTTTGCCCCTGGCTCTGTTTTAAGGAAACTGAGCTGAGGTGACAGGACTTATCACCCGTAAACATCAGTCTACAATAACTCTAAGGGTTGTGGTTGACTGAACCTGCCATTAGGGAAATCTAGTGGTGGCTATTACAGATACTCTTCTGAAAATGCTAGTTGCCCTGGCTATCATGATTATCCTATGGAATAAATCAGTGGTCTCCAAACTGAAGCCTGAGGGCGGATATGGCCCTTTGCTTGCCTTTATCTGGCCCTTGAGGCACTATTCCATACATTGACACCAATGATGGGGCACTATGCTTCTAACTGACAGTCTCCAACTGACACCAGTGATGGAGCATTATTACTTCCACAGACTGCAATAATGGGTTACTATTCCTCACACTGATGCCAACTATGGGGCACTATTCCTCCCACTGATATAAACAGTTGGCACTATTATCCCCACGTATTCTAACAGCAGTGCACTATTCTTCCCATTAAAACTAATGATGGTGCATTGTTTACTCCCAATCGCCACAGTCCAGCCCCCCTAAAGTCTAAAGGACAGTAAACTGGTCCTTTGCTTAGAACGTTTGCAGACCCCTGGTCTAAATGCTTTCTACATCATTGAATAAGTGGCCGTTTAATAGTAGGGACAGATTTTGGTGGACCAAAAAATGTGCCATGGTGTCACTGGCATGGTGAAAGGTGGGTGTTACCAAAGAACATGGTTTATTGTGACACATTATTACATCAAGTTTATATAGCACCAAAGGGTTTGCTCAGCGCTGTGCAATAGAGGGGGGGGGACAATACATGAAACAGTACAGCAACTACAAACAGCACACAAGGGGTTAGAGGGCCCTACTGCCTTCATCTTCCAGCTTCAATCTCCTTTGTGACTTTTTGGGATTGTGACTTGATGTTTCAAGACTACTGCAAAGGAAGTCAATGCAGAAAGACTTTCCTCTGCCAGATGCTGTGATTGCAGGTCTAAACCGGGATCATTATCTGTCTATCTCATCATGTCACTGACTGTGGATCCTGCTGTGACTGATGTCTAAGTGAAGTATCCTGTATTCCGGGCTACCAGCTCCATATATCTTATCAGTACTGGCCCAGTGGATAGATTCTCCTGTTCTGCAAAGGCAATTCTGTAATGACGCTTATGAAGATGATTGTTTGATACATTTACATTGTGAAGGTAATATATATGGTCTGTATTAACTGAATATTTTTGTCTCATGCAGGGGGCACAGATGGGAGTGATGGAAGGAGATTTTGCTCTCTGTATAAGCTTATATCATGGCTATGAGCTTTTATTACAAATGGGAACACGCTCTTTATACTACTATCTGCGATCAATAATGGACGGGTCCAAAGGTAAGATACTTTTAGGGCTATCATTTGTAATTCATACTGGAGCCATTCTTGGCTTAGCAGTGGTGGTTTTGTTAAGGTGCCCTTTCACAATGTGTATATTAACAAACATGGTTGTCCCTTAACTGGTAGTATACCATTGTATTTAAGACTGGCCCGGATGGACCACCTTTTCTCTATCTACTAAGAATTTTTTCAGTAAAATGGTAAATCCAGTGTTGCTCCATTGGCCCATGTTTCTATCACCAGAATTGGTAAAAATTAGAATACCCAAGAATAAACCCAAACTTGTTCATGCACCGTGGCCTACATATTTATGGCCAGCTTAAAATACTGTAGTCTTTATATGGGTTGCAATTTCTGTTTTTTATTTTTGTCTATAGTTATTGGTTATTTGTCCAAACTTTTATAAGGAACCTGTTATGAGAGAGATGCATGTATTACCATTCCTAGCGGACTTCTGAAAATGCTAGTTGCTGGTACTCCAACTTCACTGTTTTTTGGGCTACTGCCCCAAGCTTGTGTGCAGGTTGAGTGTTAGAAGTTAAAACTGATGTTTAGGTATGGATATGTGCATAGTTACATTGGTCCAGGTTTCACGATTGTAAGTATGTATGATACTTCCTATCACTATGGAAGCTGGAAATCACTGTAGTAGGAATTGCTACTACAGTGATTACTGCTAGCTTCTGGGTCCCATGCTCAGCATGGGCGCCATTCATAGAATACTTTCCATTTTCTCAATTCTGATTGGACAATGTGGAGACCATGACATCTCCTTACAAAGGAGAGTTCAGCGCAGTTGTCTTTGGATAACTGCAAATGCTAAGGTAGGGTCTTATATGGGTCTGCCTATATTTAATCAGTTGTTTTATATCCTAGTTGCAGACATTACTATACTCGTGTATTGACCTTGTTAATCTTTCCTTGTCAGGTATGTCTCGAGCACGAAATGACCTTGGTCGAAATGCTGACTTCATGAATCTTTACCAGCAACTGGAATCCATTTTCTCTGCTTCCACTGGTAAGTCACAAACTGACTATGGTGGTACTGAAAAACACACACCGCTGAAAGTACAGACAACTCTTTGGGTTAGAGAGGAGCAGAGTTTGACCCTTTTCTAGGTTTTGCAAATATTCTTGGACTCCAGTTAAACTCTCCTCCTACCACTGCTTCAGCAGTGACAGCCTGAAATCTTTCAAGTTGAGCTGCTTGTGTCATTAGTTATGTCTTTCAATACATTATTTTGGATGATACACTTAAGGGGTGCTATGTCAGGGTTGGGGGGGGGAACCCTCTGCCTGAGACACATGAATAGAATGGAAGGACTTTTATTGGATCTCTTTTTTGTCTCTGTCCTTCATGAGTAAAAAGGATCTTTAAGACAGGTTGTAAGCAGAAATTTCATCAGGGAAATTGACAACCCTAAGATTCTAACCCTTCACCACTATCTGTCCAACCTATCAAAAAATAGTCATTAAATGCCTTTCCATGATGCCACAGATTTTGTACAGTTGTGTTCAAAATAATAGCAGTCAGACATCACTAACCCGATCAATCACTGTTTTTGGTAGAAATGATATTTCTATATGGCAAATAATTTACTAACAGGTGTAGTAGAGTAATAGAAATCCAACAGACCCAACAGTCATGACATGCATGCTGCTGATTCTGTGTAATTGAATCACTAATTGAAAGGGGCATGTTCAAAATAATAGCAGTGTTGAGTTCTATTAGTGAGGTCATTCATTCTTTGAAAAACAGGTGGCAATTATTGCCCTTATTTAAGGAAGGAAGGAAGCAAATGTTGTACATGCTGGTTACAGTGCATTTCTCTCTGAAATTCTGAGGAAAATGGATCGTTCCAGACATTGTTCAGAAGAACAGCGTACCTTGATTAAAAAATTGATTGGAGAGGGGAAAACATATAAAGAAGTGCAGAAAATGATAGGCTACTCAGCTAAAATGATCGCAAATGCTTTAAAATGGCAACCAAATCCTGAAAGACGTGGAAGAAAGCAAAAAACTACCATTTGAATGGATAGAAGAATAGCCAAAATGGCAAGGACTCAGCCAACAATCAGCTCCAGGAAGATCAAAGAAGGTGTAAAGTTACCTGTGAATACTGTTACAATTAGAAGACGCCTATGTGAAGCCAAGCTATCTGCAAGAAGCCCCCGCAAAGTCCCACTGTTGAAAAAAAGACGTGCTGAAGAGGTTACAATTTGCCAAAGAGCACATTGACTGGCCTAAAGAGAAATGGTGCAACATTTTGTGGACTGATGAAAGTAAGATTGTTCTTTTTGGGTCTAGTGGCCGGAGACAGTTTGTCAGACGACCCCCAAACACTGAATTCAAGCCACAGTACACTGTGAAGCATGATGGTGCAAGCATCATGATATTGGGATGTTTCTCATACTACGGTGTTGGGCCTATTTATCGCATACCAGGGATCATGGATCAGTTTGAATACATCAGAATACTTGAAGAGGTCATACTTTTCAAGTCCCTGTGTGAAGAGGAAGCGAGGGGAGAAGAGATGCAGTCTTGCATTGCGCTGGGCTCTTCTCCCCTCTCTTCCCCACACACGGAAAGGAGAGCACAGGTAAACTAAAAACATTTTTTTTACCTTTGTGCAAGCAATGCATTACAATAAAGATGTTTTTAGGTTTAGTATCACTTTAAGCGTCTACCAAGATTTGACTGCTTGGTGTCTTGGGCTATCTAGCAGCTTCCAGATTGGCTACCCTCAATGGGTACCTTGGACATTTTACCTGGACCCCACTATGTGGGGCTGGCCTCTAATGTTTTCTTTGGGCACTGGATCCTCCACATGGCTTGATATGCTGCACTTTATCTCAGCACACCGGCCCGTATCACCCTGCAATGTCAGGCGGCACAGCGCATCGCAGTGCCGGACTTTGCAGTGAATGAAGTGTGTGTTTTTTACACTTCAAATAAAGATGGTACAAAAAAAAGTGCAGCTGGCAATGGAGAGCTGTTGCAGTGCCAAAGCATGCAAATTCACTCTTTAACCCCTTCACGCCTAAGGGTAAAACAAATCTAAATGCCTAAGCACAATTCTGCAACGTTGACATGTAATAGTAAAACCGTACATATCATCACAACTACTTTGTACATCCATGTGACTTATACCTTGATTTTTTTCAGGACAAATTGGGCTTTCATTTGGTGATAAATAGTAATGAATAGCTCCTAATTTTTTTTTTTATTATCAAAGGAAAACTGGGCCAAAATAGTAAAAAAAAAAATAGTTTTTTTTATTGAGCTGTGTATTTCTTAGTGCGATCATAACCTACCACCAAACAGCAACCCAAAATAAATTCTCCAGCTCTTGACGATTGCAGCGATACCATATATATGTGTATGTTATTTGTTGTTTGTACCCATAGTAGAGCCCAGAAACAATAGTGCACATTTTGTTTGTGTTTTTTTTTTTTTTTTTTTTAAACCTAAAACACCTTGACATTAACACTAACTGATTTTGTTTTTTTAATCCTTGACCTTTGACCCTGACCTTGACCCAAACACTAACCATGGCACTGAAATACATCAAACCTTGATCTAGGTATTTTTCTTTTTTTTTCTTTTCTTTTTTAATATTTATCTTTTTTTTTTACAAACATTTTTTTTTCTCTCTATGCTAGAGATGCAATGTATCTTTTTCATTCATTGAAAAAAAAAAACAAGGGGGCCGGGCTACACAGTGACTGTGATAGCCAATCAGAGGCTAGCATAGCGATCACGTGACCTGGAATCGGGAGTCCCGGGTTCCGATCGTTAGAACGGGACTCGGGGCTCTCAGTGACACCGCGGTCTCTGTGCTGGGAGCGCACCCAGCGGCACGCTCCCAGCACAAAGACAGGTATGCAAATATGCGGCCCCACGGAAAAAAGCCCAGTTCCGTAAGGTCGCATATTTGTGTGCCGTTGGCATCAAGGGGTTAACTAAAAAACTGATTGGTTTGAAAGGGCCTTTGTCAATGGGAAGGCATCAAAAGTGCATCAAAAACTGATCCGTGTGAAAGCAGCCTAAGAAAAGAGGAACTTTGGCACACTTGTAAATTCCTTATCCTGGAGTACAGTACAGGCGGCCCTAGCAATTATTTTGCAATTCCCATTCACCTGAAGGTAGCCTACATACAACACGTGATCTGTGAATACAAGTCCTGTATCCTGTACGATACTAAAATATAAGGGTTTTACAGCTAAATCAAAACTCCTATATTTTTTTTTTTTTTTTGTTTTTTGTACTCCATGGTAAATATTTTTTCTCCATAGTCCATCGGGGGAGCACTGCTCTCTCCCAGCCTATTTGTTGCTATTTTTTGTCCACAGTTAAGTTGTTCATTTTGGAAGGTTACCCTTCTGCCGTGAACATTTACTTGCTACTGAGCTCATTCAGAGCATAGAGGACTCTCGGCACTAGATTGAGCGGTGCCTCTTTCTTCGTCTAGTGTCTAACCCCCCAAAGATGGCAGCTATGCTCATCAGTAGAGGACTACTTCCTGTATCTCCTAATGAATTTATTGGCAAAGAGGATTTTACAGTGAGCACAAAAAAATATTTTTTCCTCTCCATGAGACTAGCGCAGTGCTAGTGTTCTCTGGCTGTTCTCCAATACATTAACATGCACACTCAACCAATACAAACATGTATATTAAGTCAATTGGCAGCAATATTTTTTCTGCATGTCTGTCTGGCTAGCTCAGATATTTTATTTTACATAACTTTAGGTTTTCAGGCCTTGTAATCTGTGTATAGTTTCTGTCCCTTCAATTTAATTTAGTCAAAAACAAGCAATAAAAAGGAATTTGTGCCCTGGGTTAATCTGATTGTGAGTACAGCAGCAGAATAATAATGTCAGTTTATACATTGTTACAGAAGAAGCTTTAATACGTGTCTAACTGCTAATCTCCACCATATAATCAGCTGTATCTGTAGTATAGGGGAGCTAAGCTTCAGCATTACTCATGTTAATGAAATGGAAAAGCCTCCATAAAATATAAAAGACTTATGGATAATTAAAAAGTGTCTCTAGGTCACAGCAATATTGGTTATCTGAGAACACCTGGTATATTTTGCATCAGAGACAAGATTTTCATTTAAACTGTAGTGCTAACCCCGCAGCAGCCACTTGGTAGGTTGGGTTCTCTGTTCTTCTTCCTCTAGAACAACTTTAAGCCCTACTGACACACTAGGTTAAGTAAATGGATACAGTACTGCTACTGGGAGCACAAATAGACACACTGGACATAACAAAGGTTCAATATCAGTAAGCAAACATCAGGCTGCTTAGTGGAAAATAGCAGTATGCATATAAATAAGTGGTTAGGTCTGCAGAGGTTCAGGTAGATCTTGAACCTCTAGAAGTTATTGTTGAAACAGACTAATAGCTTGGAGTATTTAGGCCTTCTGCTGCGTACTGCTTTGTTCAGGGTCTTCCTTCCACAGTACAAACTCCAAACTTTGTTTCCATGTTTGGACACTACAGTCCTGAAGCCAGCCAACCCTTTTTGGAAGCAATTTCATATGCTCCGTTTAATTCCAGTTAATTAAAGCTCAACATTCTGGCTGCATGGAACAAACCCAGGTTCCAGACTGTTGCAAGCACCTTGCTCCCAAAGCCAGGCTATCCCTGGCTTCAGGAATTCTTCTTCCTGGTCTTGAAGGTCTTCATGAGGGATGCCAGCCTGCTAGGCAGGGGAGAAAAATCTGGACACCCTCTTTGAAAACAATCATCAGCGATCTCTCTCTTGCACAGACATTCAACATTTTAGTTATCCCATCACTTGACCTCTGGACTGCAAGGTCATCTGACCAGGGTATATGAGTCTGTTGTTTTTTTTTTTTTATTTATTTAAATATTTATTAATTTTTCATGTTATTACATAAAATTCATAAGAAGAGACATAATACATATAAATAATCCATACATTTCTACTTTGTCCCTTCTATTTACCTCTTTTCTTTCCCTTCCCTCCCAACCCACCTTTTCCCCCCTTCCCCCCTCCCTCCCCTCTGCAAGGTCTCCAATCTCCCAAGGCCCAATAACTTTAAGTAACTTCCTAGTTTAGAGTTTTCTATATTTCTCTTTCAATCCTGATTTTTCCCATCGCGATTGGTATAATTTCAACCTGTCTTCCTGAGTATAATAAGATTTTTCCATTCTACTAATCTGGTTTACCCTATTGATCCAATCCTCCTCTGTCGGCACCTCTGTCTTCCACCAAAACTTGGGAATCAACCCTTTTGCAGCACTTAAATAGTACCATACTCCTGATTCTTTGTATTTATTTACTGTTGTCTCAACATTATGTAGGAGACACATGGTTGGGTTTAATCCTATGTCATTTCCAGTTATTATTTCTATTAATTTGACTATTGTCTTCCAGAAAACCTGAATTTTTGGACATTGCCACCAAATATGAAACACCGTGCCCTCCTCCCCACATCCTCTCCAACACATTTTTTAATTCTCCCCCCTCATCCTGTGCTCTGACACGATGGCATATTACACCGAGCACTAACACTTATAATTAATCTCAACGTCTCTCATACTAACACTCTCGTGAACTAATCTAAATATCTTATTCTGTTGATCCTCATCTATCCCCACCCCCATATCTCTTTCCCAATTTGTTATAAAAATTAACTAACTTTGTGTCTGTGTCTAATTCTGTGAGAATTCTATACATTTTTGTGACACCGTGTTTCCCATCTCGACGTGTTTCTAAACACATTCCACTCCTTTTTTAATCTCAAGGGTTTTGGGAGAGTTCCAATAAAACATTTTAATTGATGATATTTCCACTCATCTATTTTAGTAAACATATCACCTCCCCTCTCTTTTAAGTCTTTAAATGTTCTCAATTCCCCCTCTACCAATACGTCTCTCAATTGGATATCTTCCTTTTTAAACCATCTCGCTGATATCTCATCTTTTCCTGGAGGGAAGAACTCCGTGTTTGCAAGAGGCATTAATATAGAGTTGAATTCCCATTTCATGTGTTTATGTAAATTATCCCATATCCTTAAAACATTTAAAGTATAAGTACTTGTGCTTTCTTTAATTCTTCTATAGTGTGCTGGAACCTATATCATCTTACTCAAATTAATTCCACTCAATTCGTTTTCTATTTTTACCCAACTTTTCCCCTTATAATTAAAAGTCCAATCATAAATTCTTGCTAAAATTACAGCTTTGTAATATCTCTTGACATCAGGTAGTCCCATCCCCCCTTTCTCTTTAGTCCTACTTAGTGTTTCATATGATATTCTTGGTTTTTTATTCTTCCATATATATCTTGTTAACATTCTTCTCATTATCTTAAAAAACGCCTCTGGGAGTTTGATTGGGATCATTTGAAATCTATAGAGTATTTTAGGTATAATTACCATTTTAATTAGGTTTATACGTCCTAACCATGATGGGTTTCCTCCTTCTAATCTTTTTAGTTCGTCCTTAGTCTCATTTATCAGAGAAATATAGTTTAGTCTATACAGTTGTTTATATGAGGTAGCAAGTTTTATTCCTAGGTATTTTATATCTTTTTCTCTCCACATAAAGGGGAATTCTTTTTGTAGCTTTTCTTTTTCACTCTTTGGTATATTAATGTTCAGGATCTCTGTTTTTGTTGGGTTAATTTTTAGATTTGATAGTTCACCATATTCCTTCAGGATCTTCATTATACTTGGTAGTGTTATTCGGGGATTGCCTGCATAAAACAACAAGTCGTCCGCAAAGTCCGCTACTTTATGTTCTATATTTTCTATCTGTATTCCCTTTATCGCTCCACTATTCCTTATTATTGATAGCAGGGGTTCCAATGTCAAAACATACAGCAAGGGGGACAGTGGACATCCCTGTCTTGTTCCATTGGACATCCCAATGGATTCCGACCTCTCCCCATTTACCGTGATGATTGCGGTGGGCTCCCTATATAATTTACCTATCCACTCACGCATTCTCTCTCCAATCCCCAACACCTCCAAGTTGTCTATCATAAAGCCCCAGTCCACTCTATCAATCGCCTTTTCGGCATCAATTGACAAGAGCACCACCGGGACTTTCCCTTTTCTACTTTTCTGGATAAGCATCAAAGTTCTCAACCCATTGTCTGTACCCTCTCTCCCTGGGACAAAGCCCACCTGGTCTCCATGGATCCATTCGGGCATTAGATCTTTCAACCTGTTTGCTAGGACCTTTGCGTACAACTTGGTATCGGTGTTTAATAATGAAATTTGTCTGTAGCTAGAGCACTGAGAAGGATCTTTTCCCTCCTTGTGGATGAGAACGACATGGGCCTGAAGGGATTCCCTCCTCCCCTCCATCCCGCCTCCCAGGTCATTCATATATTTCCTCAACTTTGGTAACAATAGTTCACAAAATTTTTTATAGTACTTAACTGTATAACCATCCGGGCCTGGGCTTTTCCCTCCCCCTGTACTTCTTAATGCTGCTTCTATTTCTTCCTGGGAAATTTCCGCATCCAAGGAGTTCAATTGTGTTTCACTGAGCTTTGGCAATCCCGCATTTTTTAAATATATCTTCCTTTTTTCGTTAATACCTTCTCTAATTTCTTTTGGTGACCCTTGGTGACTGATGTTATACAACTTTCTATAATACTCCGTAAATACTTTAATGATTTCTTTAGTTGAGTGAACCAACTCCCCCTTAGGGCTTTTTATCTTTTCTATATAATTCCTGTTTTTCTTTTTATTCAGAGCTCTCATTAAGTATCTTCCTGGTCTATCTCCCCATCTATATCTTTCACTTAACACTTTATTATATACTTTTCTCCTCTCCTCTTCCATCAATCTCTCTAATTCGTCTTTTTTATCCATTAACTTCTGTCTTGTTTCTATTGTTGTTTTCTTCTTATGTATCTGCTCCAACTCCAGGATTTCCTTTAAGAGTCCACTAACCCTCTCTCTTCTTTCTTTTTTCTTCCTTGCTCCCATTGCAATCAAGATTCCTCTTATATATGCCTTATGACTTTCCCATACTGTAGCTGTCGATACTTCCTCTGTCTCATTCTCCTTGAAATATACCTTGATCTCTTCCCTGATCTTCTGCACGATTTCCTCATCCAAGAGAAGAGCCTCATTTAACCTCCATCCTAAGCCTCCCGTCCACCTTTTTCCCCATCCTATTTTCATTATGACAGGGGCATGATCTGAGAAAGTTCTTGTCTCTATTTCTATTTTAACCAGCATTTCAATGAGTTGGTGATCTATTAGAATATAATCCAGTCTCGAGTATATCTCATGTGCATTAGAGAAGAAGGTATAGTCTCTGTCTTTCATATGCATCATTCTCCAAGTATCCACCAATTGGTACTCGTGGATCGCCTTCTTCAAGGCTCTCAGAGACCTACCACCCTCTCTCTGCACAAGGGAGGTTGCATCCTTTTGTGGGTCCATACAAAGGTTTAAATCCCCTGCTATTATCAAACGCCCTTTTTTAAACTCTATCAGTTTTTTCAGCAAACCCTTCAAAAAGATCTCCGGTTTCTTGTTGGGGCAATATATATTGGCTAGTGTACACTCAATTCCCTGTAATTTACCCTTCAAGAACAGGAATCTCCCCTCCGGGTCAGTCCTTCTATCTTCCAACTCAAATCTCATATTCCTTGCCAATCCTATTGCCACCCCCTTTGCTCTTTTAATTGGAGAGTCAGCGTAATACCATGTTGGATAATATTTGGATTTTACTTTCACATTTGATTCTATCTCAAAATGTGTCTCCTGTAAAAATACTACTGACGTAGCCCTGTGATGTAACTCTTTAAACAACTTAAATCTTTTCCCAGGACAGTTCAACCCATTCACATTATATGTTATAAACTGTATTTCTTCCATCCTTCTTGATTCTGTCTATCTCTCTTCTGATTCGTCTCCTCCTGTTAGGCCCCCCTACTATCTTGCAGCATATCAACCCAACCTCCCCTCCCTCTGGTCCCTCCCGCCCACCCCCCATCTCCCACTCCCCTCCTTCTCTTCTTTTTCCCCTACCCATTTTTAGGCTTATGGACTGCCTACAAATCATTTGTGGATCTGTTTCCACCTTTTGATTTAAAATTTAGGGCGTAAGCTCCGCCCATGTACGTCTCCCCTCTCCTCCGACCCCCCCAGATCCCCTCTCTCTACCAGCTAGACTCAGAAAGAATCTTTACTTCTCTCCCTTAACCGAAGCTTCCTGGAGAACCTCAACTTCCGGGGGGGAGAGACCAGGGGCGAGAGAGAAAAAAAAAAATTATTTTCTACTTAATTCTCCCTCCCTTCCCAACCCCGAAGCCTCCGTCCCCCTACCCCTGACCCGCTGCCAGTCCTCTTTTCTTGTATTCTCTGTATCTCCTTTATCTTCTTCTTCCCACCCAGCTATCTCCATTCTTTGCAAGTCCAGTCTATCACAAAAGTCCCTTAGTTCCTCCGGGAATCTCAAATAGGCTGTGACCCCGTTTTTCCAGCCAATTAGAGATGCTGAGGTACCCCATCTATACTGCACATTCTGTTTTCTCATTTGCTCCAGCAGGGGTCTCAGGGATCTCCTTCTCCATAGGGTCTCTGCTGTTAAGTCCGCATAAATTTGGATAGTCCAATCTCCATACTTAATTAATGATCTTCCCTTAGTTTTCTTCCAAATCTCATCTTTGACCCCATATTTTTGGAACTGGACAATTATGTCTCTCGGTCTTTCCTTCTCTGTAGCCTGTTTGAACTTTCCTATTCTGAACACTCCGTCCAACTCGATAACATCTGTATCAGGTCTGTCTCTTATGGAGTTCAGAATTTTTTTAACTAGTTCATATAGCGTTTCCCCTTTTGCAGTCTCTGGGATTCCTCGTACTCTGAGATTACACCTTCTTTCTTTATTTTCTTGAGCTTCCATCCTATAGATCAATTTTTTCTGGGAGTTTTCCAATTGGTTTATTTTTTTCCTTAGATTATCTATGTTTTGGGCCTGGATTTTAACTTTCTCCTCTGATTCTTCCATTCTTGTTAGCAGGTGTCCCAAATCATTACGGATGGCTGTCATTTCATATTTTATCGTTTTTTCCAAATTTTGAAACATTTCTATCATCTCCTTCTTATTTGGTACTTGTAGTTCACCATCAGATTCTTTTTTTCCCGAGCCATCCACTATTTGTTGGCTACAACTGCTATTCATGCCCAGTGATAATCTAGGACTGTTTCCTAAGCTAGTGTCCATTTCCCCTTTTGCGCTTGCGCCTTGGGCCCTTTCTGGCGTAATATTTCCATATGATGTAAATTTCTTTATTGTTCCTGTTTGGGACCCTTTGAACCCTGCTCCCTTGGAACCTTTATTCTTCATATTCTCAAGATGGGATTTTACCGCTTCTTTATGTTTTATGGACCAGACAGGCTTGCTGTTTTTCCTATGTGTTTTTACTCTCCTGGGATCCCTGGGCCTCCTCTCTTCTTCTCTTCCAACCCCTGGGAATCCTCCCCTCCCCTCTTTCACCCCTTGGACTCCTGTGTCACTCAAGGGTCCACAACACAGTAAGCCCCCAGCAGCACTCACTCACCCTTCCCTTCTCAGGAGGTGGCTCCAGGCTCGTGGCTCCAGGCTTATGTGGAGGGCCTTCCCTGCTGCTCAGTCCTGGGGGGGGGCGATTCCTCTGGGTTTCCGATGCTGTTTTTCTTTTGGATTCGTCCCAGGGAAGCAGGATGGGTCTCTTTGCATTCATGGGTCTCCCTGACCCAGGGTCGGACAGCCAGCCAGGGGGAGCTTGCAGCAATAGACCTGCGGCTCCCTGTCACATCAGGAAGCTGGCCGGTTTCCTCGTTCCCCCAGTAATGCTCCGCGGCAGGTCACGTGGTCCCGCAGCGTCTCCTCTCCTCTCCACCGCACGGATCTCCCACTCATACTTCGCCGGGGGATCCGGCGTGACACTGCAGCCTCAGACCAGCTCCCATCTCCGGCTCTCCAGGTTCACCTCCCACCTCGTCCAGACTCCGGTGAGTCAGCACCTAATGAGGGTCACTGGGTGGGTCGGGAAGCGGGACCCAGCAAGGAGCTAGAGCCACTCGCTCCCCACAGCCGCCATGTTCAGGCTCCTCCCTCCTATGACGTTCTCTCCCGTGTTCATTGTTGTTACCAATAGGAAACCCACCCTGAATAAAGGGTATATGAGTCTGTTAACGCCACTGCATCAACCACCAGGGAGGAAGCAGAAATTTCGCAGCTCAAAGAGAAGCCAGCCAGATTCTGATTTAGGGTGAACTCTGTTTTGGCCCTGTCCACTGTGCATATTACAGGGGTGGAAAATTGGTAGACAGACTTAAGCTGTCACTGTCTGAGGTGAAGAGACCATTCTCCTGTGTCTAAAGTGTTTTGAAGACTTCTGTCACAGGTGGAGAGTGTCAGACATGGATCTTCTGGCTTCCAGGCTCAACAACAAACTTTGCACGTTTGTCTCCAGGTCGAATGATCTTCTATATATAACACAAAAAACAGCGCAAAAATTAAATAAATAAAAATAATCACAAATAAATAAATGTCCGTGCAAAAATATATATATAATATTTCAAACATAAGTCCTTATTTTCCCAAAAAATATTATATATATATTTTTGCACGGACATTTATTTATTTGTGATTATTTTTATTTATTTAATTTTTGCGCTGTTTTTTGTGTTATTTATTATTAGTGGTTTTCACTGGTGCACAGCTGCATAATTGTATAC
This sequence comes from Staurois parvus, assembly GCF_062004578.1. Lineage (NCBI taxonomy): Eukaryota > Metazoa > Chordata > Amphibia > Anura > Ranidae > Staurois > Staurois parvus. The sequence goes on along the minus strand of NW_028318774.1, from coordinate 141,599 downwards.
TTTCTTTGATTGGCGCTGGGATTTTTTTAGTTTGCGAATGATCTTCTAGCCTTCACGGTGAGTTCTCTGGATGCTCTATGGGATCAGTTCCACCCGATCTATGCCTTTTCCTTCACTCTGCAGTATTGAGATGACAGTTATTCTTGGCATTCTCATTGCACCAAGCTGGCTCAGTCTGATGCAGTTCTTGGACCACATCAGACTCCTGTCAGGCTTTTCCATATCATCCAGGTCTTCTATCCCAAGGAGTGGTTTACCATCCTGCTTCCTTGTTTCTGGCCTTAACAACCTAGCTCTTGAAGCCTAGATCCTGAGGGAGAGGGGCCTGTCAGATTCCGTTGTCACTATACATAGGCAGTTGACTTCTTACAGTCATCTACTGCACTTGTTAAGCATATTTCTTGTGCAAAGCAGGGAATTTCTGTCTCAAGAACTACTCTCTGGGATGATTCCTGTCTTCTCTGCAAAAAATCTGGACTAGATAACCATCTGACCTTGAGTACCATCAGGGGTCAAATTGAGACCCTAACTATTCTTTCAAAAACTGCTTGCCTTGTATTTTTTTACAGGGGGTCACGCACATTGTTCCCCCCAGTGACTCCATAGCATCAAATGTTGTGTGTTCTCCAAAGGCTGTAATTTGGCAAAGAGTTGGTGACCTTTATTTTTGTGGGTCACAGAGACAGATGCGTTCAGGGTTTTTTCTTCCTTCCATGTGACAAGGACATTGTTCTCCAATCTCTGTCCTGCTCACGACATCCCATGGGGATCACCTTAAACTGTCTGGATGTGGTACATGCTGTTTTAGTCTGATCTTGCAGCTACAGCTTGTTTTAACCAAGTTGACTCAGTTTTTCAGTTCTGCAGGTCTCTGTAGGGGACTCTGTGCTTCTTATTCTCCAAGTAAATTCAATAACTAATCATTCAATCTTATAGGCTCAATAAGGTTTTACCTTTCTCTGTCAAAGCTCCCTCCTTCTAGGTCGGTAAGTGCTTCATGGGCTTTTCATCAGCAGCCAGATGTTTCTAAGACCTACAAGGCTGTCACCTGGTTTTCTGTTCTCACGTGTTTTGCAGTGTTGATTATCAGACCTTATCTGGTGCCACCTTGGTCTCAAGGTTCTTCATGCATCTCTGTAAGCTCTGAGCCCCTCTGGTAACCTTACTTGTGGTCCTGTTAGTGTGTTTGCAGTGTTGCCCACCCTCGGTTGAATTCCTTTTGGATGTCCCTATGTACCTGAATTACCATCCTATGTCTCTTTTTAAAATACTAGGATTTTTACTCAATGCAGAGGATTAACCCCTTAGACTCCACAGTGAGTATAAGAAGCATGCTTTACTGCATATACAGACTGATTTTACTGTTGTGTTTAGTAACACTTTAATGGCTATCAAGAAGTAACATTTACCAGTGGTAGCTGACTGCACCTGATAGAGAAACCCTCTTCAGTTAGCAGATCTAACATTATGCTAGTTCTGTGTTTAAATTGAGTTATAAGTGCTACTTGTATAATTTTTGGTCATATCTAATGTTTTTGTTTATTTTTTTTAGATCCTGATGTTAAGCCATTTATCTACAGCCATCCGAAGTTAAAAAAACTGGAGGAAGTTGTTATACAGCATTTTAATTCCTGGAATAAGCTGGGTAGGTTTCTAATACCCCACTGAACTGCTTTGGCGTTTACATCATCCTTGAGATGTTTGCACATAAAGATCAACTCCAGCCATTAATGTGTAAAAGACCATGCTGTAATCCTAAAATGTGTTTTTAAAAGCAGCTAGCATAAGTACCTGAATCGGGCTTTATATTCACTTCAAACAACCCCTGCCCATCAGGAGTGAGATAGTTACCCCTGGTTCACATATCCATGTACCTGCAGTCCGTGTTTTGCGTGGACACAAGAGCCCATTCATTTGAATGGACTCCCGTGCCCCAGGACACGCAGGGAAGAAGTCCCTGCACTTTTTCTGAAAACGCAGCCTGCACGGAAACCTTGGTTCACAGTGGGGTTGCGATTTCCAGTGGTGGTGTGCCATTAGAATTAATGGCACACGCGGGTGTGCATTCCTCTGTGCGGGTGCACATATTTTTGTACGGATCCACAGCGGCACCACCCGCACATATGTGAACCTAGCCTTAGACATGACTGCCAACAAGACAAAGTGGGAAAGTACATGCCTACTTGGTTTACATGACTAGTGTGGTGATGCTCCTTCTTTGTCTATTCAGCAGCCTGGAGTTAAGTTCTTGACCAAAGTATTTATTTTGCAAAAAGTCATACTAAACAGAGAATTGTTAATTGCCATAATTCACGTAAATCATATATATCATGCCATTGTATTTTTTTTTTTTGTAAATCCTGTAACTACCTTATTCCTGCAGCACTGTTGTGTGGTCATATCACCTTTCCCAGTTCTTTGGCATCTGCAGGGAAATATCCTTGGCAGGGGATTCAATTACTCTGTTGATGTATGCTCTTCAGTGTGAGTCTGTCTGGCCAGCCCTGATAGTGCTATTCCAGTCATATGACGAAACAAAAGTTTCAGAAGAGCAAATCAAATTTAATTATAAATAGCAATAAAATGTTTTTTAGCTCCCTATAAATATTTTTTTGAACATCAAATGTGAATGTTTTTTGCATTAATATGGTGAAGGTGTATATGGAGTGAGTGATGACTGACACTAGCGTTTATTTTGTCAGATGGCATCTGCATCCAAGGCTCTTTTTTACTTTACAGGTATTCGAAATGAAATTTGATCTATTTAATGCTGATTTGTATTAAAACGAAGCTTTATTGTCATATGGGCAGATCAGAAAGAGGAGGAAACACAATGCTAAGAAAGGCATTGAAAAATGAGCATGCTCAGTAGAGGTAACCAGCTGGCATACACAATCTCAGCCTGCAGTGGGGACACAGAAGATGGGAGGGACAGGTGATAGCAGAATCAAGCAGGCATATTTTACTCTACACAAAATGAGTGCTTTAGTGGCCTTGTGAGTATGCACACGCTGTTCTGTACCATGTAATGAGAGTTTTTCATAGTCTGGGTTTAGTGACCCTTTAAAGCAGAACTTTACTTTCTCAATCAACATTGACTATTTTTATTTCTTATTCTGCTAGCCTTAGTAAATAGATAAGAAGGTATATTGTACTTGTTTAAAACTTTTTTTTTACCCTTCAGTTTCTTCCTGGTTTATGACCTAGGATACAATGTCATTCATCCCATGAGTCTTCATGGGCATTTTTTCTTTTATCTGGAAGGGAGGAGTTTTCTCATCTAAACACACCTCCTGCTTGAATGCCTTAGCTGAGGGCAGATGGACTCCAGGAAGAAAATGCTGCATTAATTTTCCCTTTCTCAAGATGACCACATCTAGAAATGCTGAGTGGATGTCTTTTTTTTTTTTTTTTTTTTAAACTGATTTCTCTACAAAATAAAGCATGGAAATATGGTGGGTGAGTTTGCTTTGAATAGTAACCACTTCCTTCCCATAGGAGGTACCTGTATGTCCCCTGGTTGAAGTGGTTCTACCAGGATGATGCCTACAGGTACAGGCATCATCCCAATATTTTTGTTTTCGGCCAACAATTCCCTTGAATATAAAAGCCATCCTAGCGGGGGGACAACCCATTCCGCCGCCCTCAGGTGCCTTTCTGGGATGTCCTGTTATAGGGGAGCCCAGCACTTAAGCTAGTGGTCGCACTGGCTTACAATGGAGGTTTTCAGAGATCAGATAGTCTCAAATCACAGCTATGGTATTAGGAGCTGTAAGCGGACAGTATTTTGTCACTTCCAGTTCCTGTCTTCTGTTTGCAAGCTATTACTAGCTTGTACAAGCATCGAATCAAACCGATCTTGGTCGGATCTGATGCTGTAAAGGGCAGAGGAGACAACTGGGGTCTAATAGACCCCAGATATCTCTGTAAAGAGGACTTGTCACTGCTGATTGTTGTCACAGGGGATGTTTACATTCCTTGCAACAGCAATAAAAGTTTAGAGATGGTGTAAAAATAAAAATGAACAAAAAAAAGACATTTTTTAAAAGCCCGCATCCTCCCGTGCTTGTGCACCAAGGTGTTAGCATGTGTCGGTCCTGCACGCAAACCTAAACGGGGATTACACTATACATGTGAGGTATCATGGCAAATTAGAGCAATAATTCTAGCCCCAGACCTCCTGTGTAACTCTAAAAGTGGTAATCTGTAAAGGCATTTAAAGCATCACCTATAGAGACTTTTAGGTACTGTAGTTTGTCGCTGTTCTACAGGCGTACACAGTGAAGTGTGACAGGCTGGGTATCTATTCGCCGTAACACCATCTTTTATATTCTTCAAAAAAATGGGTACTATATTGTATTTGTGTGCACTAATATTCATTTTTTCAAAACTTGTGTTTATGTGCCATAAAAAAAAATTGCAGCACTCACAATTTTATTCTCTAGGGCGGGGATCTCCAAACTGCGGCCCAAGGGCCGGATGTGGACCTTTGCTAGCCTTGATCCAGCTCTTGGTGCACTATTCCTTCCAATGATATGAGGTACTATTCCTCCCTCTGACACCAACAAAGGGACACTATTTCTTACACTGATACCAATGAAGGGGCATTATTCCTCCCATTAATAGCAATGATGGGAATTAATGGTATTAATAGGAGGAATAGTACCCTATGTTTATTTTCACTGATTCTGGACCTGGGGCATTCTTTACCTCCACTGGTCACAACCTAGCCCTCCTAAAGTTTGAAGGACAGTAAACCGGCTCTTTGAAAAGTTTGGAGACCCCTGCTCTAGGGCCTCTGCTTAACCTCCCTGGCGCTATTCCGAGTGTAGCTCGGGGGTTAATTTTCAGTACCAAAAGCGGTAACCCCGAGCTACATTCCGGATTACCCTGCAGCGTTGCTAAGGGATTCCCTCGATCACTTACCTTGTCCTTTGCTCCTGCGATGTCCCCCCTGCAGCAACCCCGGCCAGCATCCGGGTTCTGTTCCCTGCGAGCCTTGGGACGTACGGGGGACGGAACCGGCAGGATATTCAAAAATGTTAAGTTACATTCACTCAATACACTAAAATCTGATAATATAACATTCCTGTATCAAACCATTTCACATACATTTTGTCCCGAGTGCTTTGTCCTGTGCCCTGCCTGCATTTTTACTGTTCTTTCTGCCTGGAAACTGAGAAACGTCCATGGCGTCCAAAAACCGTCCCTTTTAGGTTACAAGCGATTTTAGACCAGCTAGAGAACAGCGATAGTAAATTGGAACCACTTGCAGAATTGAGTGATAATGATTCGTGGGGGAAACTCGTCATCAGATACTGAAAGCGATTCTGCGACTTTGCTCAGTGATGTGCGAACTTGGAGCTCTATTTCAAATTTCAGTGGTTTGATTACATTATTTAATTACATTTATTATTATAATATTTTTTTTATGATTATTATATTATAATTTATGATTTTGTGTTTCAAATTTTATCATACCCGGGATGTTCACTAGACTTTTGTTCGGACTGATTTCGGTGAGTTATTCCTAAAAATTATAGGCCTACAATAAAAAAAACAACATATTTCCATGCAAAAAAAGTACCGCTTTGAGCACAGAAATACTGACATAATCAGACCGCTAGGGAGGTTAAAAATACATATTTAAAATATTTGGGGTTCTAAGTGATTTTCTAGCAAAAAATACGGATTTTACATGTAAATAACAAGTGTCAGGAAAAGGCCTGCTCTTCAGTTGGTTAAGTTCCACTTTACCTGTAGTGGTGAAAATGGAGGTCACAGACCTGCCTGGATTACAGGACTGGTAGAACATAATTACACTAATTATTTTTATCTTAAACCATTCACATGCATGTGTTTTAACTGTAAATTTAACTACTTAACTGTTCATCTTTATCTTTCAAACTATTTGCAGTTCTAGTCAGCCACTCTTTAACAGCATTTACTTTTGTCACCACGTTGTCCTTGTCATCGGGTTACATGAAGCTGCTTTGAGATGGGAATAGTTTTCTGGAATCATTCGTGCTGTGTAAATGGCTTTTGTGGCAAACTGACAGACATTTAGTGAGAAAATACTTTGTGTGCTGATGACACAGGAATGACCTGTGTGTTTTCTAATCCATTTAGAGGAGAGGGTGAAATACACAGTAGGTGGGGAGGGAGAAACGATAATTGAGAGTGCAAATGATACAAACATCAGTATTAATTCTTGCCTGCGGCTTTGTATTTTTTTTCATTCCATGTGTTAAGAAGATGCATGCTGCTATTTGACTTTTCGTAAACAGAAAATATGTTCCGATTTTAGCCTTTGCCCTGTCTGATTACGTTGGTTTTTTTTTTTCCAAGGGCATTGATTAGAATGTGCTACCAAAAGCATGGTGGTTGAAAATGTTTTCATTTTACTGTAGTTTGGATGTGCTTGAAAGATCATAAAAAACATAACTTTTTCCTTGTTTCAATATTTGATTTGGAAAACCACTAAAGTTCTGTTGTAAATTGTAGCACCTTCAGTAAGCCCATGACTTTACCAAAGGCCAAGTACATCTTTAAAGAAAAAAAAAAGTTTAGGATTTTTTGCACAGGAGCCTGCAAAACAATACAGCTTATACGTTACTATGAGTGCATTAATAACTGCATTTGTGTTCTGTTGTGAACTACAGGCTTGTCTGCTGCGGTGGCAGACAGGACTTGTAGTTCATTTTCAGATCTCTGTGAATGAACGACGTGGTTGTTTGTCAAATTACAAAATAACAATTACAAAATGTTTTTAAGCAAGTTTCCCAGTCAAGCAATAGTTAGAAACATTTATGTTAAGGGCTGTTCTTACGACAGTGGCATGTGCATGGGGCAACACAGAGCCCAAAATGTGCAGATTGTGATCAAATTTTCTTTTTTTTTTCCTTGGTCTGTCAATCTCTAGACATTTGAGCAATAGGATTGTAGGAGGAAGAGGGTCAGAAGACTATAGTTAAGAAAAACACAACCAAGGTTGATCGGTAGATGGATTTCTGTTCAACCACAATGGCCACACATGGATCAAAATTCAGCCAGTTGTTGCTGAACCATCTGAATTATGATCCATGTATGGCCAGCTGTAGACCTTGTACACACAGGACAATTGCATACATGCCCTTTGCAGGCCTGCATTTTACCAGCATGGGGGTGCACAGGCGCATCCCCCTGTTGGCAGTCCCAAAGCTGCTGTGTCCCAGTATGGTATCTTGTGAGTGCGGGTCCCCAAATGCACACAGGGTGAGTTCAGGGACCCAGCCGCGCTCCACATAGATGTCAAATTGATGCAGACAACAATGGGAGTGCCAGCATAGGGATGTGCATTCCCATGCCAGTAAAACATGGCCCTTCTACTGCTCTTGCCATGGCCAAGCTACTCCTGTGTTTGGTAGCTCTTTCTTTTGCCTCATGTCTGCCTATTGTCATCAATTGCTCCCTGGGCTTAAAGTGTATGTAAACCCTTTGTGAAATATACCAAAGAAAGCAGTTTCTTATCTGTTCAAGAAGTGCAAACAAAATACCTGTTGATCATGTCAAATTCACTGCTGTTCTGTCTTTTGTGCACATATCCTGTGGAGTCTCATAAACCCTCCTAGTTATCCTGGAACTACTGAAGGGTTGGTCTCTATCAGGGTCGATTTGATTTAAATCACTAGTCAGTAAGGCTTGATTTAAATCCTAGTTTTCTACATAGACTAATTCTTGCTGGTATAACTGTAATATACAAGTAGATGAAGATTTTTAGAATAACAACTTTTCATATTAGTTTTTTTTATCCCCAGTTTAATAGGTTAATCATTCATATTTGGACAACTTTTCTGTTGTACTTAGGAAGGAGAAAAATAATCATTACCGTAATAATAACAATTTAAATAGATTTATTCAACTGAAACAATAACATTCCAGCATATGGTATTTGCTTAAACAAACATCCATGTTTGGTAACTAATTTGGCTAAACAAAATATATATATTTTAAGAAACGTAGACTGTCAGCCCCTTCCCCCTCACACTTAGTTTCACTTTCTTCTTGTGCAGATCTATTCCACTCCAAACAATCAGAAAAATATTGTTTCTATTCTATTCACTGAACTTCTTGAAACTTAGCACTGAAGGGGTTGATTCTGTATTCATAGGTTTGTAGAAGTTAGGATGAAGGTCTTTTTCTTAACTCAGTTCATGTTATAACATTTTTGCTGTGAAGAAGAGGCATGTGATCTCCGCTGAGTCAAATTCAGTTTTGAGAACTGCAAAAGTAAACCAAACATCTGTGATAATATCTTGTAGGCAGAGAAACTGCCCAATAATCTTACAAAAACCTCTAAAAGAGCCTGACATTGTGAATGGATTCATGGAATTTATTTACCAAAAAAATTAAACATATACAGCCTTATTCTACATAATTAAAAAACTAATCTTTATTTCATGATGGAATAACCTTTGGATGGTAATATATTTTCCTCAAAAAGCATTTTATTAAAAAAAAATCCGATTTAAATTAAAAAAAATCCTTTTTTTTTTTTTGATTTTTTTTTAAAAAAAATCATTGATTTTTATTCACCCTGGTCTCTGTTGAGATTAGGAAAAGTGGAGAGGGTTTGAGTAGTTTAGGAAAAGGCAACTTGGTAGAGCTGACACCGCTTAGTTCTTAAATTACTGTGTTCTCAAACCTTTTATAAAAACCTGATGGGTTCTATTGTTCCCCAATCGTTTTCTGCCATTTGGAAGGATTAGGGGGTTCACATATGCAGATTGCTTTTAATAAAGAGACTTATAAAGCCGGTTTCTTGCTGGTGAGCTCTAATAGCTTACCACAGTTCTGGTTATTTTTCACACTACTTTTCAGAATAAATGACATGTCTATGTGGGCTTAAGTGACCTGTAAAATTCTATAATTTTTGGGTGCGCTCTTACTTGGGCCGGTTAAACCAAACTGTGCCCAATTTCTTTTCTCCTGTCTCCTCACTCCCCTGCTGGTCTGCACTCACATGGACTACTATTGAAGTTTTCCTGAGCACACTTCCCAACTCGTCAAACCAGCGATCCCTGTTTTCAGTATAGTCCTCTATGAAGAGAACAATGCTCTGGCATGGATTGCATTTGCACTGAAGCAAACTGTACCAGATCACAAGTGAACCACACCTGGGACCACCTCTTTCAAGTGGTCCTGGTCCATGGTTCAGTGCCCTTGCACTACACAAACCGACCCAAAGGACTTGACCATGCCTGGGACTGGTTCAGAGCGCTGATGTGCACTCTTAAATATCCCTACACTTTCATATTTTCAACTTGCTCTTTCACTGTGGGTATGTTGCTTCACAGCAAAACCCAGGCAAGAGGCTAAGTTATTTTTTAAATGCCTATATGTAAACTCTTCTAAAGGGAAAATGGGAGTCACTTAGATCAATTTCTAACTAAATCTGGGATCTGCAAAAAAATAAACAAAGCTACCATTGCAGTAGTGCCCATCACAATGCAATGGTTAAATGCTCATTTATTTTAAGTCTAGGGCATAAGGGAGTAGGCACTACTACTTACCTGATTCCTTGCTCTGGTCTTCTCCTTTTTTCCCTGAAACCTTGGGTTGTGAGTGGTCCCTCACATCCAATGGAAGACTATTAGAGTTTGTTTACTTTTTTTGCAGCCCTTTCCACCCTCTCTGAAATGTGATAATGGTAGATAAGCATCTTCTTTTTATATTTCCTATCTTTCCCCTTAAAAGCCCATACCACCACGCTGCAACTTGGTCATGGTATGGTTCCATTCTATTGAATGGGTCACGTTTGGTGGTATTGCCCACCTGACTGCATTAGGAAGGAGAGTTAATTTTTGGTGTGATGCAAAGAATCGTAGCTGTGGCATTTGCACAACCCACTCAAGCTGCTGTTAGGTTTACGGGGCAGTCGATTGGTAGTAAAACTACAGCTCAACACCCCCCCTTCCCCGGCCAGAAGTGTGACCTTAGTCGTGCACTATTTGAAAGGGGATAAATATGACAGTCTTCAACTCCTAGACCTAACAATTATGTAACCTTTGCAATGGGGGGGGGGGGGGGGCACAGGAGTTGGGCTTTAAACACAGGTTTTTGTTGCATGCATTCATATATTTAATCATTTTTTTTAATTGCCAAAATATTTTAGAAGTGGTCTTCAAAACTTTTTGCACTTTTTTTCGAATTCTATTTAGGAATTATACTAAAGTGCATGATCAGCCGGCTTGCCAGACAGACTAGTCACATGACACTCTTAGACATGACTAATTACTACTCCTCCCACCCTCACTGTATCCAATGAAAACATAAAATGATGGAAACTTTTTGAGTGCCCCCATACATTCTACTGAACCAGTTTGCTGGGCACCCCTGCTAGACAGTGCAGCCATTTCCCCAAATTATTCTGCAGCAGCAGTACAGCTTGGTCAAGAGCAAACTCTAGTTTTGTGATGTGACAAAAAAAGATCTGTAACAACCAAATGTTATCACTCTGCTCACTCATAATAAAATCTACATAACTAATGAAAAAGTAGCAATAACTATTTTGTTTGATATCCGGCAATTAGAGGTGATAACACATTTGACCAATCTTTAGGTCAGTGGTCTCCAAACTGTGCCAGATGTGGCCATTTGCTTGCTTTTATCTGGCCTTTGGGGCAATATTTCATCCTCCGACACCAACAATGGGGCATAATTCCCTCCACTAAAACCAATGAAGGGGCACAATTCCTCCCAATGACTCCAATGATGGGGCATGATTCTTTCCACCCAATGACACCAACCAGGGAGCTCAATTCCTCTCATAGACTTAAAAAACGGGGCATTGTTTACTCCCACTGATGTCAGGGCATTTTCTACTTCCAATAGCTACAGTCCAGCCCCCCCTAAAGTCTGAAGGACAGTAAACTGGCCCTTTGTTTAGGAAGTTTGGAGACCCCTGCTTTAGGTAATCTTGGCATTATTGCAAGTTATTAATTTGCATCTCCGATTTCTGTATTTATGTTCTATGTGAATGTTCTTTTGTGCTCCAATTTGCAGACGTCAATAAAGAGTAAAATGTAGTAATCACACATTTTCATCCCCCCTTAACAAACTCTTCAGAACCTGTTACTAAAACGGACTTGTTTTGTACACTAATTGTAAGGCATTGTGGGCACTCAAACGGCATCCGTCCTATCTCTGTACAGTGCTTTCAAAGCTTGTCTGTTGTGACGAATATTGAACTATAGGTTTTTTATCTAGGCCAGCTCACAGCTTCTAATTTCAGAGAATCGATTTGTATGATCTGTTCATTGTGTCATGCGAGATGGCTAATTGTACAGAGTGCGCTCACTTCTGGCTCCTATCGATCATTTATGGAGGGGACTGAGGGCAGAGTAATTAGAATGTTTTTAATTGGCAAACGCTTGCTCAGTTCGGAACCTTTGTAGTTGATTTTCTGAAGGAGGGGTCAGCAACCTAAGGCACACTTGCAAGGGTAAGCCATATTCAGTGTCACCCAGAAGACCAATAATCAAGTTTACAAAATGTTTTGATATTTCTCAATAAAACATAGCTGTAGTAAAGTTTAACTATCATCTAACCTGTCCTGTAGTGAGTCTACAAGACAAGTTCTGATAATAAATGTACTATTAGTAGTACAACTATGCATGCAAACATTTAAAGAAATACAGTTTGGTGCAACTATGTATGGTGCTATACCTGGCTGATGCACCTGGATGTGTTTGCTGATTGGATGTGGTGGAGAGGCAGTGACGTCATGCTCTCCACCTTCTCCAATCAGAACGCTTTGCATTCATTCAGAAATGTCAAAGCATTCACTGAATGGTACCCATGCCAAGTGGCCTACCTGTGTACACAATGCAGCAGGGCAGCCACTCGGCAACTATTTTGTGACCTAGATTTATCTTATTTCCCTTTTAATTTATAGTGCCATTATATTTATCTACTATATAGAGCAGTCTTATCCCAGAAACAACCAGGGAATAATTATTATTGGTCTCCTAAGTAGTATCACATATAGCAGTGGATAAATTGAGGGCAGTTGTACATGTAGGGAGCTCGCTTCTCCTTAGGCATGCACGTGATGCCCAGCAAAAGCACAATGGCAGCTCAAGGCGTCCAGTGCAGCCCTGCACCCAATTCAACCAACTGTACAAAAATTGGCAACCACCCGAAACTATAACTAGCCTTTGCAATAACGTGCACATGGAAGGGCGATGCATGTTACAAGCAAACAAAAGATTTCCCAGCACACTTAACAGCCAACCTACAAAATAACCAAATCGGCCCTGTCTAACAATTCATGCTAAAACAGAGGGTTTTGTTTGCACACATTTGCAAATTTATGCGTAGGCTGTAGTGCCCACGTCGGGGCTCCTCTGTATACTGCAGTTCTATCTCTATAAATGTCAGTCTCCAAAGTAGGAGCATATATAGTAGTAGATAGATTATGGGTGTCACGCGCATCCCTCCTTCCAGGCTCACCTGCACTTAATCTATCCACCTCTAAATGTGCTCCTACTTGGTAGCCTCTGAAATTTATAGACCGCAGCATACAGAAAAGCCTTAATGTGGGCACAGTGGTTTACGCATATATTTGCAAATGTGCGCAAACAAAACCCTGTTTTAATGTGAATTGTTTGTTTAGGTGTGTGTGTGTGTGTGTGTGTGTGTGTGTGTGTGTATACACACATACATACATACATACACCCTTACACAGTGGGGAAAATAATTATTTGATCTCCTGCAGATTTTGGAAGTTTGCCCACTTATAAAGAAATGAAGGGTCTATAGTTTTTATCATAGGTGTATTTTAAATGATAGAGACAGAATATCAACCAGAAATCCAAGTTGCAGCTAGGTAAGTGAGTAAAATAAGTATTTGATCCCCTACCAACCAACAATAATTCTGGCTCCCACAGTCTGTCTATGTGCTCATGTGGTACACAGATTAGTCCTGTCAATTTTAAGAAGGTTCTCCTAGTGACAACCTATGTTTATAAAGAATACCTGTATACAGAATCTTTCTTCTATTCAAACCTCACCACCATGGGCAAAGAGCTGTCAAAGGACATCAGGCACAAGGCTGGAATAGACTACAAGATTATAAGCAAGAATCTTGGTGGGAAGGAGAAAACTGTTGGAGCGATTATCCACAAATGGAAGAAATACAAAATATCGATCAATCACCCTTGGTCTGGAGCATGCACGATTTTGCCTTATGGGGTAAGGATGATCATGAGAAAAGTGAGGGATCAGAACTACAAGGGGGGGAACTCGTGAATGATCTCAAGGCAGTTGGGACCACAGTCACCAAACAAACCATTGGTAACAAAATATTCCACTATGGATTGAAATCCTGCAGCGCCTGCAAGGTCCCCCTCATCAAGAAGGCACATGTACAGGCCCTTCTGAAGTTTGCCAATGAACATCTAAATAATTCAGAGAAAAATTGGGATAAAGTGTTGCAGTTAGATTAGACCAAAATTGAGCTCTTTGGCATTAATTTGACTCTCCGTGTTTGGAGGAAGAAAAATGCTGACTATGACCCTAGGAACACCATCCTTACAGTCAAGCATGGAGGTGGAAACGTTATGCTTTGGGGCTGTTTCTCAGCTAAAGATACAGGCTGACTTTCCCACATTGAGGGGCCAATGGACAGGGCCATGTATTGTAAAATCTTGGATGAGAAATTTCTTCCCTCAGCCAGAACACTGAAGATGAGTCGTGGATGGGTCTTCCAGCATGACAATGACGCAAAACATACAACCAAGGCAACAAAGGAGTGATTCTAGAAGAAGCACATTAAGGTCATGGAGTGGCCTAGCTAGTCTCCAGACCTTAATCCTATAGAAAAGTTATGTAGGGAGCTGAAACTTCGAGTTGCCAAGCGACAACCAAGAACCCTTGAGGATTTAGAGAAGATCTGTAAAGAAGAGTGGACCAAAATCCCTCCTGAGATGTGTGCAAACCTGGTAACCAACTATAAGAAATGTCTTACCTCTATGCTTGCCAACAAGGGTTTCTCCACCAAGTATGAAGTCATGTTTTTCTCGGGGATTAAATACTTATTTTACTCACTGAACTGCAACTCAATTTACAACATTTGTTTCATGTGTTGTTGATATTCTGTCTCTATCATTTAAAATACACCTATAATAAAAATAGACCCTTCATTTCTTTAAGTTGGCAAAATGACAAAATCTGAGAAAACACAATTCCAAAGTGCCCTGTCACAGCTATACGAGTTTCTGTATATTAAATCAAGCCACACTCAGCTTTTTTTTCAGGTGATGGTGGATAACCATATCCCTCTTAAGTGGTAATAGAGAATGTGCGGAGGAATCTTCTGTAGATGAAGTTCCAATGCATTTCGCCCAAAGGGCTTCTTCAGGGACAAGTAGGTAGAATTTGATCCTGTGACAGAATCAGACACAGATAAGACATCTATTGATATACCAGGACACATGTAAGGACTATATGCGTGCACACCCAAGGGACACAGTGCATCCACATCAGGGGGCCCCTTTGAACCCAACCATCTAAAACCCAATTAGTGAAGAGATCTGCCAAAATAAAATAACTTGTTGGTCCCGTGATGACAATATAAGTTAGCTCATAGTTTGGCTCCAATTCAAACTACCAGGAAAGCACATATAAATCCGCTCAGAAGGTCGGGGCAAAAAGACATATCCAAAAGCAGTCTATATAACTCATCATAAGAGGATCTCTATGACCTCCAAAATGCATATAAATTTTAGGAACCTACCTCAGGGACAGGTGTTTGAGTTACATGCCATTATTGTGAAATTGCTGGGAGAGAAATGTTAAGGACATAACGTCGGTGACAGTGTGGGTGGCCTGGGCCCTGAGGGATGGGTATTCGAGTTTGATGTAGGTGGCCCTTTTCAGGCCTTTCTTAAACAAGTTGTCCTCTGTCCAAAATGTACACCTATCTGTTGAAAGAATGTCCCATTTCCTTAAGGTTTAGGAAGGCTGCTGAATCCTAAGTCATGGAGTTCCTATGTGGCTATTAATGCTGAATAAATTCCTGGCCTTTATTAGAACTGAGGAGGCTATTTGAATGAGTGGCTAAATTTTCTCAATGTTGCCAAACAAATCAGTGTAAATAAACTGTATACCACTAGATTTACTATGACCTGAATAAATGAGAACCTTAACAGACATATTTTTGCTGTTTTGCAGGGCAGAACTCTTCTGGAAAATCTCCAGAAGATACTCGGATCATGATCTTCTCATCATTCAGGGACAGTGTCCAAGAAATTGCAGAAATGCTTAACCACCATCAACCCACTGTCAGAGTCATGACATTTGTGGGGCATTCCTCTACTGGAAAAGGAGTAAAAGGCTACACCCAGAAAGAGCAGCTTGAGGTGGGACAGCACTGCAGAACATTTCCATTGGGGCAGTTGACCTTTGTTTGTACTGTTGGTATATTGGTATGGACGCACTGGACACCTCTGCTGCCATTGTGCTATATGCTGGGTGTCCAGTGCGCTCCTGTGCCTTTGAGGGCTGGGCTCCCTCCAGACATACCTGCCCTCAGTCTATCCATTATTATAAATGTGCTTCTACTATGGAGGCTCTCAAAATTTCTAGAGTTAGGAACTGCAGAAAATACTGGAGTGCCGTGAAGAGGCTCTGCAGCTCACAAATGTATTTGCAAATGCGTGCAAACTAAATCCATGTTTTTAGCATGAACTGTTAGACAGGACAATTTGGTTGGTTTCAGGCTGGTTGGTAAGTTGAGCTGGGAATTTTTCTCTGTTTTGATACACCCAGAAAGAGCAGCTTGAGGCGGGACAAAACTGCAGAACATTTCCATTCCTACTCTACCTGGTGTTCAAGCTACAATAAGCAAATATTTTCTAAAAACAAGAGCTATGTATATTTAAAGTGTTACTAAAGGCAGATTTATTTTTTTTTACTTAAAATAACAGACATGTTATAGTCACCTGCTCTGACCAGTGGTATTGCACAGAGCTGCCCCAATCCTCCTCTTCTCTAGTTTCCCACCTGCCATCCTGGCTCCTCCTCTTCTTTGTGTGTCCCCATAGCAAACCATTTGCTAGGGGACACACGCTGTGTGCTCGCCCCCCTCCACTTCCTCGTCACCGCATTTGATTGACAGCAGTAAGAGCCATTGGCTCCTGCTGCTGTTTGCATTTCTTCTCTCCTCTCTTCTTCCCACAGGAATCAGAGTGCTGATCTCTTCTCCCCTCTCTTCCACTTCACACGGGGAAGGTGGAGCACAGGAAAACTAAAAACATGTTTTACTTTAATACAAGCAATGCATTAAGGTAAAGAAACATTTTTAGGTTTAGTATCACTTTAAATATTGGTGTGCTTTGTGGATTTCATCCAGATCCATGCAGTAATGCATTGTGAAACTTTCCTCTGTACAGGAGCTTCCTTTATTAAAGACCAGTTACTGCTTCTATTCCCCAGAGTTTTCTGCAGGCAGACTGCAGTGATTGGAGCTGCTGGGCTTCCTCCCACATCTTTGCTGCCTGCGCAGGCTGTGTGCAGCTCAGAGATGTCACACCCAGTTTGTCAAGGTACTAGGAGTATGAAAAGGAATTTGGTGCAAAATGGATTTGTTCTTTGTGGTTATGAATGAGTTTGTTTGTTTTGAGTTTTTATGCCTGGGGGTTTATCTTTAATTGTTGTCATGAGATACTGCACAAAAATGCTTCCTGGACACTATACGGTTCTACAAAAAGCATAGGGGGAAATAAGTCCTGTTTAAAGTAGATCTATAGGCCAGTGGTTCTCAACCTTTCTAATGCCGCGACCCCTTAATACAGTTCCTCATGTTGTGGTGACCCCCAACCATAAAATTATTTTCATTGCTACTTCATAACTGTAATTTTGCAGTGGGAGGAGTAGTGCCATGTCATTGGTGTCAGTGGAAGGAGTAGTGCCCCATCACTGATGTCAGTGGGATGAATAGTGCCCCATTGTTGGTATCCGTGGGAGGAATAGTGCCCCATCATTGGTATCAGTGGGAGGAATAGTGCCCCATCATTGGTATCAGTGGGAGGAATAGTGCCCCATCGCTGATGTCAGTGGGATGAATAGTGCCCCATCGCTGGTGTCAGTGGGAGGAATAGTGCCCCATCGCTGGTGTCAGTGGGAGGAATAGTGCCCCATCGTTGGTGTCAGTGGGAGGAATAGTGCCCCATCGTTGGTGTCAGTGGGAGGAATAGTGCCCCATCGTTGGTGTCAGTGGGAGGAATAGTGCCCCATCGTTGGTGTCAGTGGGAGGAATAGTGCCCCATCGTTGGTGTCAGTGGGAGGAATAGTGCCCCATCGTTGGTGTCAGTGGGAGGAATAGTGCCCCATCGTTGGTGTCAGTGGGAGGAATAGTGCCCCATCGTTGGTGTCAGTGGGAGGAATAGTGCCCCATCGTTGGTGTCAGTGTGGTGGAGGGGAGAATAGTGCCCCATCGTTGGTGTCAGTGGGAGGAATAGTGCCCCATCGTTGGTGTCAGTGGGAGGAATAGTGCCCCATCGTTGGTGTCAGTGAGGGGAAGAATAGTGCCCCATCGTTGGTGTCAGTGGGGGGAGGAATACTGCCCCATCGTTGGTGTCAGTGGGGGGAGGAATACTGCCCCATCGTTGGTGTCAGTGGGGGGAGGAATACTGCCCCATCGTTGGTGTCAGTGGGGGGAGGAATACTGCCCCATCGTTGGTGTCAGTGGGGGGAGGAATACTGCCCCATCGTTGGTGTCAGTGGGGGGAGGAATAGTGACCCATCGTTGGTGTCAGTGGGGGGAGGAATAGTGACCCATCGTTGGTGTCAGTGGGGGGAGGAATAGTGCCCCATCGTTGGTGTCAGTGGGGGGAGGAATAGTGCCCCATCGTTGGTGTCAGTGGGGGGAGGAATAGTGCCCCATCGTTGGTGTCAGTGGGGGGAGGAGTAGTGCCCCATCGTTGGTGTCAGTGGGGGGAGGAGTAGTGCCCCATCGTTGGTGTCAGTGGGGGGAGGAGTAGTGCCCCATCGTTGGTATTAGTGACACAAATGATGGGGCACTATTCCTCCCACTGACACCAATGATACTTACCTTGCTGACCCCTGCTCCAGCCTGGGCTCGCTCTCTCACTTACCTGTCAGCTGTCTTCCTTCTCTGGCCGCTCTCCTCTTCACTCGCTCCCTCGGTCTTCTTTGATGTACGCGCGCTGCCGCTTGGCTCCTCCTCTCCAAGCTCCACCTCCTCGCCGGTGATTGGCCGCCTGTGTGCCTCTCCTGAGCTACAGTTCCGGTGGCCAATCAGTGGCGAGGAGGCGGAGCTGCTGAGCGATCTTGGAGGTGTGGCCGGGTGACAGCAGCGTATCATCCCGCCCACACATCGCCGGAGACTGCAGCGGTGTCTCGGTTCCTAAGACCATCGGAAATATGTGTTTTCCGATGGTCTTAGGCGACCCCTGGGAAATGGTCGTTCGACCCCCAAAGGGGTCGCGACCCCCAGGTTGAGAACCGCTGCTATAGGCAAAGCTTTTTTTTTTTTTTTTTTTCTTAATTTTCGGTAGAGCAGGGGAGGGTTGTAACCCCTGTCAGTTAAATTTTTGCCATCTGTGTTCCATTGGGGAGATTTACCTTCACTTCCTGTCTCATATTCAGGAAGTAAGAAAATCTCTGCAAGTTATTCTTTAGGGACCCCCAGGCCACGAGAACTAGTGTCCCCATTGAAAAATTTCCCCTCTATTGCTTTTCTGGGGACAAGCCAAAATTTGTGGTTTCTTTTACTGTCACTTTCAATGATGATGGTAAATAGGATGAGTTTCCCTAATGGAGGCACTGACCGCAATAAAAAGTGGCAGAGGTCTAAAACAAAACAAAAAAAAATGCCTTTAGTTATACTTTAAGCCAATGTCAAGTAAAGTACAGAAGACTTCTGTAATTTTAAAGCTCAACTCCAAGAATTAGACAAAATCTATGCTTGCAGTCCCCACCAGCATTGCAAGTGGTAAATGCTTCTAAGCCAATGGGGGGAGATGAAAGGGCTGTAATGCTTGCCTTAGGCTATGTTCACACTATCTTTGTCAGCAGGCGTCAGGCATTTGGGAAGCGTTTTTAACGTTTCTCAAACACCTGTGAAAATTCTGCACATGGCAGCACACAGTGCTGTTCACAATGAAGCATTAGCGTCGCAGCAAAGCTGACGCCTCATGTCCAGTCAGGAGAAGTTGAAGCCTCCCATTCAAGTCTATGGTACCGCTTCTCAAACGCCTTGCAGGAGTTTGTGAGGCATTTGCGGAGCGTTAATACTATTTAACTTCATTATAGGCGTTTGTGTTGTGGTATTAACACTTGGCAAACACTTCAAAACCACGCATAGGGCATTTGAGGAGCATTAAAAATGCTTCCCTAACGCCTGCCAAACGCTATAGGGGCGTTTGGCAAGAGTTGGAAATAAAGTGAATGAACCCTTACCCCTGCTTCGGCCAGCTCCAGCGTTGTCTCCTTTTTCCTCCGGTGCTCTGGACTGTGGACGGTCCCTCAGTGTTATCATATAAAATGCAGGGCTATTAAAGCTGAATTTTGTTTTTTTTTGCACAGTCACATTGGTCTATCTTGCACTAATGTAAGTAGGCATATTCCATAATTGGCCAATCCTTGTGGCTGCTACTACGATGATCCTCGCTGTTCTACAAATCCTGTGCCTAGCAATTGCACTGAATATGGTAGTAGTGCAAATTTATGTCACACAATAATAACAAAAGGGTTTGTCAAAGGCAATGTTTCCATAACAAATTCACTAAAATTCATTTTAGGGCACATAAATGCAATATATTTTCCAATTTTGGTAAGAGGAGGTTGTACTTTGTAAATAGATACCCCAAAGAATTTAAAATTGCATACATCTGATTTGCCTCAATCCTCTAACGTCCACGTTTTGCTGCACAGCCTGGTCTGTTAAAAAAAAAAAAAAAAAAAAAACCAGCAGGATCAACTGGTAAGAGTTGCTGGAAGGACTGCTTTGTTAATGGCCTGGTCTGTTAAAGGAAGTAAAAAAACAAAAACAAAACAGCAGTATCAACTGGTAAAGGAGTTGCAATTGATTTGTTAATGCTAGTGACAAACTGCAAGTGTGTCATTTTTTTTTTTTGCCTTTTAGTGCCACTTCTGTATAGATGTTAGGTCGTAGTCAGATGTGCAAGATGTTTGTCCAAAGTGACCTGGGCTCAGAGGAAATATGTTAAATTATGCTGACCATTGGACTGAGAACATCTAGTGACAGAAAAAAGTAGTGCTGGGGAAATTTCTGGATGAAACTAGAATATTTGCAGCAAAAACTTTTTGTTTTAGGTTGATCTCTCAATGGTCTAATTTTATCTTGTTTTTGGCTGGCGTTCTGCATTAAATGTTGGCAAGGGAGACAAGGTGCTGTGATCTTTGTGCTCAATTATTAGAGGATGCAAGGATGTTGCAGGTTGGGCTGCTATTGCTGATCTCCTTCTGAAAATGCTAGGTGCATTGTTAGCATGTTGATGCCCTAGCTTAAAATACTTTTGAACGATTGGCCCAAACCTACTTATTTATAGGTTTGTTCAGGTGCAGTGGTTCAGCAGGTATTCATTCATCCTTGTTAGACAGCGAAGTCCAACCTTTTAACCAGACAAAGCCAGCTACACAGCAGACTGCCACAGTTTTGCTCTCGGAATCTTCAAATTTTTTAAGCAAAGGGCCAGTTTACTGTCCTTAAGACTTTAGAGGGATCAGACTGTGGGCAGTGGGAGGAAACCTTGCCCTATCTTTAGTACTTTGGGGGAGAAAAGTGCCCATCATTGGTGTCAGTGGGAGGAATAGTGTCCCATCATTGGTGTCAGTGGGAGGAATAGTGCCCCATGATCAGTATTAATGGTAGGAATAGTGCCCCATCATTGGTATTAATGGCAGGAATAGTGGCCCATCGTTGGTTTGAGTGGGAGAAATAGTGCCCCATCATTAGTATCAGTGGAAGGAACAGTGCCCCATCATTGGTGTCAGTGGGAGGAATAGTGCCCCCATCGTTGGTGGTGGTGGGGTAGTCTTAAATGTATTAACTGATTTGAATACAACAAATTGAAGCCAAACTCCAGCTCACGCTAATCAGTTACTGCAACAGTTTTCTTCCTTTTGGGATAAAGGTTTTACATGAATAAATAAAAGCTGATCATTTTAATCAACCCTGCCAGTGTTACATGGTCTGTAGAAGTAGCAGAATGTATTTTAGGGTGTAATTCCACATATGCCCATGGCTTGTACAAGAAATATATCATTTAAATGATATTTTAAATTTTACATTTGTAATTTTCCATAAACTTGTGGAAAAAAAATAAATCTTCCATGGACTCAATATGCCTCTCAGCAGATAGCTTAGGGTGTCTACTTTCCGAAAAGGGGTCATTTGGGGGTGTTTGTACTATCCTGGTATTTTAGCACCTCAAGAAATGTGATGGGCAGTCAGAAAGGAAAAGCTGTGTAAATTCCATTACATATAGCATAGTTTGTAGATGCTATAACTTTCACACAAAGCAATAAATTTACACTTATTGGGATTTTTTTTTTTAACTAAAAACATGTAGCAGAATACATTTTGGCCTAAATTTATGACACAACTTTATTTTTTGGATATTTTTTAAGACAGAAATGAGATTATATTGTTTTTTAAAAAAAAAAATTTTCTCAAATTTTTTTGTTTATAGCACCAAAAATAAAAAGCACACAGGTGATCAAATACCACCAAAAGAAAGCTCTATTTGTGTGAAAAAAAGAACATAAATTTCATTTATGTATCGTATTGCATGACTGCGCAATTGTCAGTTAAACTAGAGCAGCGCTGTATAGCAAAAAAATGGCGTAAATTGCGGTATCTATACCATAGTTTGTAGACGCTATAACTTTCACACAATGCAATCAATATACACTTATTGGGATTTTTTTTTTACCAAAAACATGTAGCAGAATACATTTTGGTCTAAATTTATAACTAACTTTAAGTTTACTATATATTTTTTTTATAGCTGAAAGTAAAAAATATTATTTTTCTTCAAAATTTTCGGTCTTTTTTTGTTTATAGCACGAAAAATAAAGAGTGCACAGGTGATCAAATACTAACAAAAAGCTCTATTTGTGTGAAAAAAAGGACGGAAGTTTCGTTTGGGTACAGCATTGCATGACCGCGCAATTATCAGTTGAATTAGTGCAGCGCAGAGTAGTAAAAAGAGGCCTGGTCAGTAAGGGGGTAAATCCTCAGGAGGGCAAGTGGTTAACCCTTTGAGGACCAAGGGACGTATTTGTCCCATGTTTTTAATTGCCTGTATCATCTGATCTATTTGGTATCTTCTTACCTGAGTCCATTTAAGCCCAGCCAAAATTCCTAAGCCCTGATAGAGGGGGATTCTTTTCGGTTCTGAAACATGTTGACTTGTTACGTTTTGAATAAAAATGAGTTCATAACAGTAAGGTTTGTTTGGTGCTCTCACTGGACTGTATAGGCATAGTTCCTAAAGGTCAATATGTTATAACACATTAGCTGTGGGATCTTTCTTTGTTGTCCATTTTATCAGCAGTCACATGACCTCTTTCTGTTCTCATTGCTAACGGTCAGTTTATATGAAGCATTTGTCACAGCCAGTGAGTGTAGTTTGTTTTTTTCAGGTGGTGAAGCGGTTCCGGGAAGGTGGATATAATACTCTGGTATCCACCTGCGTCGGAGAAGAAGGTCTGGACATTGGAGAAGTAGATCTCATTATTTGTTTTGATGCTCAGAAGAGTCCAATCCGCCTGGTGCAGAGAATGGGAAGAACAGGAAGGAAACGTCAAGGCCGCATAGTAGTCATATTGTGCAAAGGCCGTGAAGAGCGGGTAGGTCCTCCTGTTGCTGTGTTTCTTAAAGATGAATTCCAAGACAACTAAATACAGATGAAACGTATATGTGGGAGCTGTTTTTCCTGCTAAAAGATTTGCTTTTCTTTCAACCAGCCTTAAATTTTCACTGTTCAGCTACACAACCTGACTGATTTTTTTTTTTTTAGTTTTTTTTTTTTTTTTTGAGAAGCCTGCGGAGCATTACACCCTCAGTCAACAGATCCCTGGTGCAGTCTCAGTCTCTTGCAGACTCTCGGCATAGCTGTCTTTGTGTGGCCAGGTAGTTACCTGAAAGTGGGCAAAATAATAGGCTACGAGAGCACTCATCAGCACTAGAAGCGCAATGGCTGACTGTACTTGTAGACATTATTTCGGCTGCGTTATTTTCAAATTATGACAACAGGCACAGGGGGAAGATCCCTCACCTGCTGTCACAGGGACAAAGGGGTGAGGCTGCAAATGCTGGAACTTGTTACATTTTGCACCCTTTAACCATTAGCCGCCCGGCCAATGGCCGTTTGGCGGCTTCAGATGTGTCTCTCCATTCCTGGTGCACGTCATTTGGCGTGCTCCCGCACATGCGCCGTTTGCGCTAATGCAGAGCGGCGCAGCAGTGCGATCTGTCACCGGCCGTGCACCTCGGACAAGGTAAATGCTTGCTTATAGCAAAGTAATTCTTTGCTATAAGCAAATTGTGTAAAAAAAAAAAAAAAAATACTGATCACTTCCCCAAAGTAGAACAATGTTACTATGGTAACATTGTACTACTTTGGTCATAGTAAAATATGAAAAAAAAATCTTAAAAATAAAAAAAATGTAATAAAAAATTAAATATAATAAAAAAAAATATATATATATTTTTTTTTTCATACTGTCACCAGTCAGTGACCCTGTTCACCGCCATGCCAGGTATATGATGATGCTGTACTGCACTGGTGACAGTATGTAAAAAAAAAAATGGTGAAAATAATTTTTTTAATTTTTTCATTTTCCGAAAAATTATGACAAAAAAATACAACTTCAAAAAACTCGCCATTCCTCTTATAAAGTACGTCGGACTGTCTACTCTGCAAAAAGGGGTCATTTGGGGATATCTGTACTGTTCTGACATTCTTGGACCTCAAGAAATTAGATTTGCTGTCAGTACTTCAGGATTGATCAATTTTCAGATCTATACCATAGTTTGTGAACTCTATAACTTTCCTACAAACTAAAAAATACATCCTAATTTGGGTTATTTTCACCAAAGACATGTAGCAGAATACATCTCGGCCTAAATTTATGAAGAACAATTATTTATTTGTAAACTTTTATAACAGAAATAAAAAAAGTGGGGTTTTTTTTCAAATTTTTTGGTCTTTTTTTTGTTAATTTAGCAAAAAATAAAAACCCCAGCGGTGATTAAATACCACCAAAAGAAAGCTCTAGTTGTGTGAAGAAAATGATAAAATTTTAGTTTGGGTACAGTGTTGTATGACCGCGCAATTGTCATTCAAAGTGAGAGAGCTGAGACCTGAAAAATGGCCTGGGCAGGAAGGTGTAAAATTGCACGGTATTGAAACGGTTAAGTAACGCTTACAGGTAGTGATGCACAAATATATTGGCCGCCGAAAATAGCATTTTTGGCATTTTGCCAATCGAAAAAAAAAATACAGATAATGATAATTTATTTAAAGTGGAGCTCCACCCAATAGGGGAAGTATCTTCTTTAAGCCTTTGTCCCCTGCTCCCCAATAAGGATTGGCACCTTTGGGGAGCGGGTACCCGAATTTGACAGGTACCTGCTCCCACTTCTGCTGCGATCGCCTAGGTGATCGGGAGCGGAAGTTGTCCTCACCCCCCCGTAGACTTCTGAGACACGTGACAGGTCTCAGAAGACTATGAGACTATTCACAAAGCGCAGCACTTCTCCCGAATGCTCAGTGGGCACCTGGCTGTGAAGCCGCAAGCTGTCACAGCCACATTCCCACACTGAAGATGTCGGCGCCAGGGAGAGAAGACGACCGGTGAAACCAGCTGTACTGAGGACAGGTAAGTGTCTGTATTTTTTTTTTTTTCAGCTGGAACTCCGCTTTAAATTAAAAATCTCATCTCATTGACTTTAGCGCAAAATCGCATCCCATTGACTTCAGTGCTGAAAACGCCCCTCATTACCTGCAGTGCAAAAATGCCCCCCATTACCTGCAGTGCAAAAACGCCCCCCATTGACTTCAGTGCAAAAACCGCCCCCCCCCCATTGACTTCAATGCAAAAAATGCACCCCGTTGACTTCATGGCCAAATTGCATCCCACTGCAATGCAAAATGCCCCCCATATTGACTTCAATACAAAAATGCCACTATTTATTATTTTTTTCTATGTATTTCATTTTACTTTTTGTTCAATTTTTGTGTTACTTTCAAATAAAGTTACTGGATTGTTTGACTTTTCAATTCATATCATGAATTTAAATTAATATGAATTGAAAAAAACAGATATAATACAAATGTATAATATATATATGTCTATCTATATGTGTATATGTGTTTTGTGTGTGTATAGAATTTTCATATCAGCGCACCACTACTTACAGGAGTTGTTCAGCCTCTACCCTGTACTAGGCAGTGAAAGGAGACACAGGCTGATTTAATCTTTTACCTAAAATAGTTGAAATGGCTGAAGGTTTTTTTTAACCTCATGCATGCTATGAGTGAAGGTAAAAAACCTTCAGTGTTCAGCTCCCCTTCAGCCCCTCCTTATACTCCCCCAAGCTTGTCGCAATCCAGCACTGTACCCAAGAGCACCTGCTATCCTGGGCCTCTGCCTCCTCATTGGCTGAGACACAGCAGCATGAGTCATTGTCTCCCACTGTCCCACTGCTGTCGATCACAGCCAGTGAGGAGGGTGTGGGGTGCAGCGCCGAGTTGCGCTCTGTCTCAGGGAGCGAGCAAGCGCAAGCGGCTTTCTCTGGGGGCGCTCAGCAGGAGGGAGGAGCCAGGAGCGCCGGTGCAGGATCCGAGAAGAGGAGGGTCGGGGCTGCTCTGTGCAAAACCACTGCACAGAGCAGGTAAGTATGACATGTTTGTTATTTTAAAAAAAATGTTAAAATGATACTAAACGGTAGACATCTTTGTCATGCCATTTTTATCCTATCCAGCAAACACCTTGCACTGCAACACAAATTAATCCACTGAATGGCTCCTCGTGCTGCTTCTCCCACTTCAGTATGAGCTCTGCTGTACAGTGAACTGTGGTTCCAATTTTTTTCTGCTTTAAAAACCTTGTTCCGTCTAGGCTTTAAAAATTTGTTTGCTACATTGTCTTTGCAGAAGCACCCACACTAACATGTTAAGCATGCATGACGTACGTCTTGTCTAATAACACAGCACAAGGGACCCAACTGAGCACTTTATCATTTCAGCCACATCTGCTGCGGGTTTTCTGTAACCTTCAATGTATGTGGCAACTCAATTCCCATAGTAATGTAAATGAATTGGACACTTGTTGCGTTTTCATTGTTGATTGATTTCCTGTCACCAAACAGTCGCTTCCTAGAAAACGGATCTTCATACAGTCAGTGGTTAAATCCAGGTGCTGTGAGCCGGTGAAAGGGAAACGGACCCCTCACTGGTTTAAACAAGTCAGGCTTTTTATATGGACAGTGGCTCAAGGCAAGAAATGCATTCTACCATTTATAAAAGGAATTGCTTATATAACAATTGGCCTCTCCATGACTCCAGAATGTTTTTATGTAACCTTTACAAAACACTGCTTTTTATTTCATGTTAAGACTAACATTCCAGCTACTAGCACAGTATGTAGGAAGATAGTGTGCTGCATTTCATACATGGGGATGTCAGGAAGATCTCTAGGCAAACAAAGCAAAACAGAAAGCTGTGTCCTTTAGGCACTAGCTGAAATGTTAAAGCTGTACCCCAGGTAAATGGCCAAGTACACACATATAGAAGGTGTTTTATCTGTCAAATTTGTATTGCTGGTGTTTCCAGATTTATACAACCCTGATAGACCGTAGAACCAGGTTGCTGGCCTGAATTATCTTGGCTACTGTTAAGCTGTACAGCTTAATCAACCTCTTGCCTCCAACCTGTGATTGGTCAAACGGGGAGCAGCAACAGACTGACACAGTCATTTCCCTACTTTCTTCTCACGGACACATTTGTCAGCAGATGAACAATGCAGCACACCTGACTGGCTGCTCGTGCTCTTGCTGGCTCTGACAAATTTAAAACTGTCAAGATGTAATGCCAGAGACTGGATTGTTCAGGATCCACAGCCTGAGTGCCACAGGTATTTTACTCTTCAATTTTAATTTGGTATTTCCTTTTCACATGACAGGTAATTCCTAGCACTTACATGGTGTACATTGTAATCTATCTAGCAGGACATTACATAAAATGGGCTAAGATGTGGTAATGTACAGTTGCAAGAAAAAGTATGTAAACCCCTTGGGATTGCACTGAGTTTTGCATGAATTGGGCATGAAATGTGCTCTGAACGTCATCTAAGTCACAACAATAGAAGAACACAGTCTGCTGAACATAATACTACACAAACATTAGATGTTGCCATGGTTTAATTGCACATAACATGTAAACATTCACAGTGCAGGGAGGAAAAAGTATGTGAACCTTTGGACTTAATAACTGGTTGACCCTCCTTTGGCAGCAATAACCTCAACCAAACGTTTCCTGTAGTTGCAGATCAGACCTGCACAACGATCTGGAGTCATTTTGGACCACTCCTCTTCACAAAACTGTTTCAGTGTAGCAATGCTCTTGGGATGTCTGGTGTGAATCGCTCTCTTAAGGTCATGCCACAGCATTTCAATCGGGTTGAGGTCAGGACTCTGACTGGGCCACCCAGAAGGCGTATTCTGTGCTGTTGCAGCCATTGTTTTGTTGAATTATTTGTATGCTCTTTTCTGTGAGGCATGGTTCACAGCAGACAGTGCTTCTTGAAACCAGTAAACCCAAAACAGGTGTGTGTTTGTTTTTTAAGGGCAGGACAGCTGTCAGCAACACATCCAATATCATCTCACTGATTGGAGTCAAGGTTGGCTCACTCCTGGCTCCAATTAGCTCTGGGAGAAGTCATTAAGCTAGGGCCTCACATACTTTTTCCTCCCTGCACTGTGAATGTTTACATGTTATGTGCAATTAAACCATGGCAACATCTAATGTTTGTGTAGTATTATGTTCAGCAGACTGTGTTCTTCTATTGTTGTGACTTAGATGACGTTCAGAGCACATTTTATGCCCAATTCATGCAAAATTCCACGTAATCCCAAGGGGTTCACATACTTTTTCTTGCAACTGTATAGGTGTGATAATTGTGATACTGTATGTATCCAGGTCGTTTCTTGTCTGAGCAATAAAAAAGAAAAATTGACACTGATATCTAGTGTTAAGAGGTTGATGGCAATGGTTTCCGGAATCATCATATGGTTTGATGGAGGCTGCTGGTTTTATCATATTAAGGGCCTGTATCAAAGGGCATTGGGCTTGTCTCAATGGCATTTGTTAGAGATACTTCTAAGTTTATTCAGAATTAAGTGACCAGTGCATTTAACCTACATGTGCCCTCCTTCCATTGGGTTTTGCATTTCCATAGATTTGTTTGGAAATGGCAGAATCCCCTCAATACTAACTGAAGCCCATCAAGAATGAAACAAAGGAAAAAGGCACGTCTGCTTCAGGCAATACCTGAAAAACTTTTTATTGCATAAAATAAATAAAACCAATGCCAGTGTACTTCACAAAGGTATGGTACATAGTGCATGCATCCGACACCGGTTCCGTTAGAGGAACCGTGTCCATCCGCAGGGGCATGGCTGAAGCGTTTCAAGGGCTAAGCCCTCTTGAAAGCTCTGAAGAAGAGGGCTTAGCCCTTGAAACATGTCAGCTGTGCCCTTGAGGGTGAACACGTTTCCTATGATGGGACTAGTCTCTGATACATGCAACTTACCTTGGTGAGTACATTGGCATTGGTTTTACTATTTATTCAATAAAGAGTTTTTATGGTATTGCTCAGTGCCACTGCACCTTCTTCCTTTGCGTTGTTTCAGTATTGCTTTCCCCGAACAGAAATGGGCAGCAAGGCCAAGCTAGCGCGCAGTGTGGAGAAGTTCAGTAACACGTGCTTTGTAAGGATTAGAGCAAAGAGTAGCTTGTTTGCAGTTTGCTTGTAGATTTGCACCCAGAGGGCCATCCCCTATCAGTAGCTCTGACAAGAGTGTTTGGTTTGTATTATAATACTCATCAGTCCCTAAATCTAACCTGCTTTTCTTTTCTACATAGACCTACAACCAAAGTCAGAGCAATAAGAGAAGCATCTACAAGGCCATCCTGGGAAATGACATCATTTTTCACCTCAACCAGGAAAGCCCTCGCATGGTTCCGGAGGGGTTAAACCCAGCCGTGCATAAAATGTACATCACACAAGGAACCTATGATGTCAAAGACTCTGCAAGGCCCAGCTCCAAAGACCGCCGTTCCAGCCTGGTCCATCGTAAATCTTCCGTGTTTACCAGGGAAGACACAAATGAAGACCGGCTTTTGACGCACACAGAGTTTGAGACTTGGAACCGTTTGTACCGTTTGACAGAATCAGATAGGGTAACAGATGTCATTCTACCCAGAACACAGTTTGAGCTCTTCACAGATCCAGAAACAAACATGGTGGGTATGACCAGCCACTTTACCAACTAACTGGTAGTGAAAGGGTTTTCCATCCTAAATTATTTGAGCTTCATGCAAAAGTTGGTGGAAAGAGCAACCGTCAATATCCTCATTGGTGTATCTCTCAGGAGCCTAATACTGAGATATATTTATAATCAGAGACCTAATCTCCTGAGGTCTTTGAGGGAGTTTCATTCTGCCTGTTTTTCATTTAATTCACATGGAGAAAATGACAGGTTGACTAGGATTCCATATCAACACATAAAAGTTTCAGAACATATGATGGCAGCATCCTTGCCAAAGTAGGTCTCTCATTCAGTGACTCGCTAATTCGATGGACACAGACAACCAAATGCTATGCCTCTAGCTATTGAGACATTGTTTTGGACAAATGCCATGAAGGGGGAAGTGCATGAGCTCCCCCAAATCCATTGGATGTTTTATGTTCATAAATAACTAAAAATCAGTTTTGGCTCTCCATTGGTCTGATGCTTTTTTCCACCAGGGTCTAAAAATAGAGATGGCAGCTCTGATTTATCTTTCAGATTTATCGACAAGATAACTTTTTCTTGTCAATATTTTAAGTCAATATTTATCTTACCTAAGTTTTATTGGTATTCACATTCCCAAAAAGATCATTTTCGCAAATCACTACAGATTTAGATGATAAAGGGAATGCTACCTGGCTGAACCCATAGAACCACTAAAATTCAGCAACTCTTTGATTTTTTTTGTTTTGGTAGATTGAACAGATTTGCTGTCATTTATAAGTAGATGTAGTATTGAGTACTTATGCGAGTGTGTATAATATATTAAAGTCATTTGTGAGATACTAATATTGTCCCTATGATTGCATATCCTAGGAACAAGTCTCAGGAAGTGTCCATGAGCTGTCCCTATCAGAGTGGAAACTGTGGCAGAATCGACCTTTTCCAACTCACTTTGTGGATCACTCTGTTCGGAGTAATAATTTCATTGCTGTTATGCAGCTGATTGAGCGGATGAGAGAGGAGGAGGTAAGAGAAGCCCAGTTCAAAGCACCAACATCATTCTTTGCTGTGAAGGCAGTATGATCCAAGTGGGCTCCACAGAAATCGAATTTGTATTCTACCATTTTATTAAAGTCGATTGTGTATTTTATTAAAGTCGTTTTCCGTGGAGCCAGTTTGGATCCTAGGCTTATGCTGTACATTGAGTGTTGACTTCTGGGAAAACTGAGGTTAAACCTTACCCCTTCGTAACCATAAGCCTCATCCCAAAGTTATTACTTAACCATTTGCCACCCAGTGTATATATATATAAACATCCTAACGGCAAGTGGTTAATACCAGGATTATGGCTGCAGCCATGACCTTTTCAATCTTTTTTTTTTTTTTTTTCCATCAAGTGATCGGCTGTTGGGTAGAAGTGATCCGGTGGCTTTGTAGTGCTGGGAAGAAACTGTGGTAGTTCCCAACCCTCCCATTCCTCCGAGGAGCCTGGAATCCTGTGGCAAGTGGTCAGGGTAGCTTCTTGCAGAGGAGATGGAGGAACATCCATTCCCCCATCTCCTCTGTGATGGCTGTAACACAAAATGTATTTGATCAGCTGTTTTGAAATTCAGGGGCGACATCAAGAGTCTAATAGACCCGTGCTATCTGAATACCATGTACCTGTCACCTGCTTAAAGCTATTACAAGGGTCTTGTTCACTTTGTGATAGCAATGAAGTTAAATGAAAAAAGTAAAGTGTAAAAAATAAATAAAAATGAATAAAAGCATCCTCGTCCCCCAGTGCTCACACGCAAATGCAAACATGTGCATAGGTCCAGCACACATGTAAACAGTGATTTTGCTACATGTGAGATTGCCACAAATGTCTGGGTGCAATAATTCTAGGGCCATAATTCATGATTAACTCTAAACTGATAACTTGTAAAGGCTTTTAAAGCCACTTTTAGGTGCCGAAGCTTGTCGCCATTTCACAGACATGCGCAGTTTTAAATCTTTAAATGTTTGGTATCTATTTACTTGACACAACACCATTGTTTATATTTTGACCAAAAATGGATATTGTGTTTCTGTGCACTAAAATTTAAGTGTATTTTTTCCTAAAAATTTGCATTTGATAAACGGCAGCACAAATATGTGACAAAAAAAAATTGCAAGAGCCACCATTTTGTTTTCCAGGATCTCTGCTTTCATAAAATTCATAATGTATGGGGGTTCTAAGTCATTTTCTAGCAAAAAGTGCTGCGTTTCGTGTGTAGGAAAATTTTCAAAATTGCTTTGGACAGCTAGCGGTTAATGTCAGTGGACAGTAGAGGCATGGGCATTTGACATTTGATTGACAGGGCAAAGCTATATGGAAAGGACCGGGTTTAATCTCTGCTTTGAAAAAATTTGAAGCCCCATGTACAGTGAATGCCAGTCAGTGATCTCCAAACTGCAGCCCGGGGGCGGATGCCGCCCTGTGCTTGCCTTTATCTGTTTCCTGGAGCACGTTCCTCCTACTGACATCAACACTGGGGCGTAATTCTTGGCATTGACACCAACAATGGGGCACTATTCCTCCCACTGACACCAATGATGGGACACTATTCCTTTACTGACACCAATAATGGGTCACGATTCATCCCACTGACACTGATGATTGGCCACTATTCCTCCCACTGACACCAATGATGTGGCACTATTCTTTCTACTAATACCAATGATTGGGCGCTATTCTTTCTACTAATACCAATGATGGGGCGCTATTCCTTCTACTGATAACAATGATGGGGCGCTATTCCTTCTACTGATACCAATGATAGGGCACTATTCCTTCTACTGATAACAATGATGGGGCACTATTCCTTCTACTGATAACAATGATGGGGCACTATTCCTTCTACTGATAACAATGATGGGGCACTATTCCTTCTACTGATAACAATGATGGGGCACTATTCCTTCTACTGATAACAATGATGGGGCACTATTCCTTCTACTGATAACAATGATGGGGCACTATTCCTTCTACTGATACCAATGATTGGGCACTATTCCTTCTACTGATACCAGTGGTGGGGTACTATTCCTCCCACTGACATCAATGATGGGGCATTATTCCTCCCACAAAAGATATGGCATTGTTTGATCCCACTTACACCAGGACATTTTCTATTCCCACTGACCACAGTCCAGCCCCCCTAAAGTCTGAAGAACCATAAACTGGCCCCTTGTTTTTAAAGTTTGGAGACCCCTGGTCTAGGCCTAGGATTCCAGAGGGTCGCCACAGGAACACAGGGATTGATTTGAAGGCTAACATGTCTCTCTTAAGCACTACAAGGTGCCCATTTATCAACCCTGTTACCTTGGGCACTTTTTAAACCAGGTCAGGTTCACATTAAAGCAAATTTGTCTTCAGTGTGTCTTTCACTTATTCCATCAGCTGCCCACTAAAAAGAATCAAGTTGTTGTATATGTACCTGTTTAGCAGTCAGTGAGGGAATTCTTTGTTCTTTGGTGTAGCTCTAGGTTCTGCTGCCATCTGACAATTTTGTGTGTGATAGCTAGTCCACCTCTCCCTCTGGGCAATGTGGATTCTCCTGCTGACCCCTATTACATAACTATAAAATACGATAGTGACACAGGTGCTGACGAGAGGATCTGCAGTGGCAAGCAGATGGTGTGCAATGTGCCACTCCTCAAAAATGAGATGGATGCTTTATATGTTTAATATTTGGTGTTAAAAGGAATTAACACGTGTAAAACAGGTTTGCTTAAGTGCAATCCCACCAGCTGTGAATACTTTCCTTCCCCTCAGTCCTCTGCCACTCCATTTGCCTGCTAGGAGAGAAGAGGAAAACCCTGTGTAAACTCCAAGTTTACAACTTAGGTTTTCCAGCTCCATATATCAATGGGGCAGCGAGTCTTCAAGCACCAGTGATGTCATATGGGAGGAAAGGAAAGGTTTAATGTGTGCTACTGGTGGGACCACCAATAAAATGAACCAGGTCCTTGTCCTACATGGTTAGATGCGACATACCCTATGATGTGCAGTGTGCGTGTGTATATGTGGCTTTTTAGTTATTCATTTTTTTATGCTGTTTAATTTTTTTTGTATGATTTAATGCAAAGCAAAGTGCAAAATTGCTAGTTTTGGGGAAGGCTTTGTCAGCATCCATCTGGTCTTATTTGTTCAATTTTCTGTGCTCAAGGCGAATGAAGGAAGAAATTGATAACAAATTGCTGTTTTTGTGTTTGACAGTAAAAAGCCCCGTTGTCTGTCCTTTGTTAGGGCAGCACTTAAGTTGTACAAATGTTTTAACAGCACAGAAGAAAAAACATTTCTTTGTTAGGTTTGGTATTGTTCATGAAGTAAATTTATTTTTTGTATATAGGTTATTGACATCAGAAGCTCTAATTAACTCATTTGTTCTGTGAAATGGCTTTTTCTTGTCTGTTGCTTCAGCAGTAGACAAAACAAAAAGGCGAGGTCTAGCAAAAAACTGAAGCATGCTTCAAATTTTTGCTAGTGTCCTAAAAGGACGGATGTCTCTTCTGCAGTTCAGCTGTGTTAATGACTAACCAATTTTTTGTTGTTATATTTTTCTTTGATTTTTTTTCTTCAATTGAGATTTCTCTACAAGGCTGCGGGAGCTTTGTCCTTTTGATTGCTGCTGCTCGGCCTGGTCATCCTCAGCCTCTCCTTTGGAGTGCCACGTCCAGAAATTGCTGGACTGTATGCTGCAGAGGGAGAGCTTGCAAAAGACCTTTGGGCACTGGGTTTCACGTAGAGTTCTTTCCATGCTTTGTTCTGGTAAGTTATCTGCAGAACACTTTCACGGTACAGAGCCGCTAGCATTGCCTCAGTGCTTGACCTGTCTCTGAAGACTCACTTAGCGAGTTGGCCGGTGGGGCAGGGCATCCGGAGCTACTTCATTTACTTTATTCCCAATTCCAGTTCTCTGCTATTTTTGGCACGGAATGGGTTAGTGTTGTGGGAATGAGTGCTGACGTCAACTGCTGTATGGATTGTCGTTCTCTTCTTTCGCTCATACAGCTTTCAGGAGGCAAATCTATGTCGCTCCTGTTTGAAAAGAGCTTCATGGAACTCCAATCTCAGGTCTATTCCTGCTGCTCACCTACAGAGACTTTGGTCACCTCCAGCCATCCAACCCTTACTTGCTGTTAGCAGGCTGGGTTTCCAAAGTACCTGAGGGCTTGTCTATTACCCTGAGCTTATATGTTGCCTTACCGCCATGTGGTCACAACATGTTTGTTTCTAGGCACTTTGGGACAGCCTGCACCATATCCCTCCAGCAACCTTTCTATGAAATGTCTTGGGTCTTCTTGAAGTGTACATACTTGCAGTGTCAATATCTGCATATTGAAATCCTATGCTCTTAAAATCTGTTCTTTCCTTGGAGTTCTCCTTGGTTCTGTGAGGTGTGGCTGGCCCTCTCCTCTGGATTCTCTCTGTAAAGACTCTGCCATTCCTCAGGGGCAAACTCATCAGTGAACGACAGTCTACTGCTATTACAACCAAGTTGTAAAAAATTGCTTCAAATCTTAATACAGTGCTCACCACTCTAATGCTAGAGAAGCTGCCTGTTGCTTCTGCCAGTATGGTTTTAAGTCTTGGGTCCTTTAAAACGCATAAGGTTGCAAAGATATAGGCTTTGCATTGGCTTTTTCCAGTTATTTCTCTGTGGGGAGTGAAAACATCTTGTGGTTTGCTCCTCCTAAGTGGCAATAACCTTGTATCCATTTGATGAGAGTTTATTGCAAAAGTGGCATATTCCCACTTTGAATCCAGCAGGCTCCTATAATATAGTGGTAATAAACACAAAAAATGTGATATATTGCAACTTATTTTTCTTTTTTAGACCTTTCTCCCTTGGTTTTCACCTGGTGATCTGCCAGTAAAACAGTGCATTGTATTAGAGTGTTCCCACTCTGGATAAAGGAGCACAGGGAAAATATTTGGACAGAAGCATTGTTAGTCTGTGGGGAGAGGAGAGTGTTATATGCACTAGCAGGTTTAAATACATTAACAAAATTGAAGCCCAACTCCTAATACTCTAGAAGCAGTTTCGGCAAACTGTTTTTTATCCTTTTTAGGGATTAAAGTTTTACATAAATTTAAAGATGATTATTGTAAGCACCCCTTGCAATTGTAACATACTGAGCCCTCACAAAGCTGCGTGAAAGGGCAAAGACGCCATGTTGTTCAGAATTCAGCCATGACAATTTGTAACACAAGTTGGCGAGTAGCAGCAGTGGTCCCCTTTTCTTCCCCCCCAGGAAGCATCCGGTGCAATACAGAACAGGTAACTGATGACAGATCCTCGTTATCAGATCAGGACAGAGGCAGACCCTCTCATGCCAAATCCACACTTCAGTTTGGAAACGCTAATAAAAATGCCTGACTTGCCTGCTTGAGTGACTGAAGTTTTAACAGATACCTGCAGCTCTCCCCCCCTATTGTAAATACCGTAGCAATACACATTCCTGGTAGACTGGTCAGCTGCCAAGACTCTAAAATTTCAGTATATTTCCAGAACAGCATATTTACCTCCCTCAGTTAATTTTTAGCATTTTAAGTCCAAACACCCCTATATTAGACAATATGGGGAACCACTGGAACACCTTATCCCTCCTAGGTAAAGTAGACATCTGAGACCTATCATATTTATATCCATCTCAAAGCTTATGTCATGCTGGACGATAATATGCATGTTAGCAGACTGTAGCTTGTAGGTATTCAGAGATATTAATACTTATAGATATAGAAAACTTTACCTGGGATACAGTCCTAAACACAGTTAACATCCCAGGACCATTTCAGACGCTTAATTGGTCAGATGGACCCTGTCAACACCCCTTTGATACCAGAGAAAGGTGGACTGCAAACACATTTGACAGCTCTCATGTACCATCCATGAAAGGAAGATCTGTCAAGTTATCCAAGAAAGGAAGATCTGTCAAGTTATGAGTTTTTATTTCTCTGTTGCATTGTCTGTTTCTTTGTGATACCCTTTTTCTGTAAATATTTTATGTTGCACCATTTTATATCTTTTCATTATTTAAATATATTTTGAAAAGTGTTAAAACTGTCTCTAAATGCCCTAACTCAAATTTAAAGAATTTCGGTCTCTTTTCAGTAAAAGCAGGTGGTGGCATTTTAAAGGGTTAATAGTTAACTTAACCCAGTGGCAATTGCTCTGACTGCTGGCATCTAGATTTTGGTTTTGCAAACTGGAGAATCTTTGTGCAGGGTGAGGATGAGTGTTTCATTGTTGCATATCAGTGACAGCGCAGTGTGAGGTCGACCAGTCTTTTGTCATGAGTTGGTGAGAAGGGCAGTGATCTGACACCGCATTAAGCACACACCTGTCAGTTGTAAATGGTTTGTCTCATCTCTGTACCTGGATACATCTGTACAAAGGCTTGTTCTTTTGAAAAACAGACTTTATTTAAAACCGTTTTATTTTTTGTATTTGAGATGGAGATAAACGAATGACTAATTTCAGTTCCCATTCACTTATGAAATACGGAATGGAATGTAAATCAGTCTCCAATAAAAGTTTATACATTTGGGACAGAAGATGTTTGGAGTCACCCCCTTTGACATCTGGATTCAAACTCCGTAAGGTATTCGAGTGCTCGAGCTTTAGGCTGTAATTTTTTTAGGAAGTTGTGGATTTGTCCATGACTCCAAACGTCCATAGAGAACCGACCATAAGTGCGTTGTAAGTGTTCCAAGGGCATGAGATGGCCTGCTGGGGGCTAATGTGGAACAATTGATAATACCACCACCCCCCCGAATTTGAAAAATGAAATGACTTTGCCCGGTGTAAACCAGGGGAGTTTGCTCAAGGGAGCCATAGGAGAGGTTGGGGGGCCAGCTCATCATTTCTGTTGATCTGATCCCATGTTTTCAGGGTAGGTAAAGTAACAGGAGAGGTCCAACTCGAAAGGCCTCTTGCCATATCTGGGACCCAAGGTGCGCCCACAAGATTACAGCCAGCGATTGTTTTTTTTCAAGGGGGGCCCACAATTTTTCTGAGGTGTTATGGTGCCAATTTAGAATGCGGACTAACGCCGTGGCTTTATAGTATAAAGTAATGTCTGGAAGACCCAGGCCACCGTCTTTCTTGCAGTGTCGCAGGATGGAGTAAGCCAATCTGGGGTGTTGACCTTGCCAGATAAAGGTTGTGAACAATTTGCCTTCAACCTTCTTTAGACATATTCGTAGAGAGATGGGTACCATATACAAATGGTACAAAATTCTCTAGAGAATGCTCATTTTAAGTACATTAAATAGGCCTAGCCAGGTAAGGGCAAGTTTATGCCATGATCTTAAGTCATGGTCTATGGTCTGTAGTAGTTGCCCATAGTTATGGGAATAAAGTATTGTGTGTCCAAGGAAATGCGGATTCCCAAATAAGGCAAGGCGTGTGATTGCCAGGAAAACGTAAAGTTTGCCTTAAGATGTGTCATCAGTTCCGCTGGGATAGTGACCGGGAGTATTTCTGATTTTGCTAAAATTAATGTGAAAATTGGATAATTTACCATATCTGTGCATCTCGGATACCAAGATCGGTAGAGTGGTGATAGGTAGTGGGACATAGAAAAGAATATCATCCGCATAAGCTGAAGTTTATGCTCTTTTAAGCTTACACAGACGCCCCGCACATCCGTATTTTGACAGATCATTCTCTGGAAAGCTTCAAGCACTGAGGCAAATAGTAAGGGAGGCAATGGGCAGCCCTGCCTGGTGCCATGGCGGATCGGGAAGGGTTGGGAAAGGAGCCCATTACCTTAAATAGGGACTTCCTTTTTAAAGTGTGTTCGGTGATGTTTCCTATTCTATTGGAAGAGGTGCCTAAATTTCCTGGGCTTTCTTGGAAGACTCCTGCAAAGAGGTACTCTTGTCTGTCCCAGAGATGTTAAGAAGCTGGCACAACTAATTTCTTCAATGCTGTTTTATTCTTTTAAAAGGTAGATAGTCATCTGAGCATGGGGGTGGGAGCAGGTTTAGGCTTAGTTAGAATTTGACTGGAATTCCACTTTAATGTTACCCTCTTGTTAAACTCATGAATGTAGACTGATTTCTACAGCTCAGTTGATTTTACTCTTAGTGGGGTAATATGGGGTCTTTGTTAGAACTATAATAGATAAATGTGTTTTTCTCCTAACCACCTTTATGTCCATTTATTGATGGGCACAGGAAGTGTTTATAAAAGCTCTTCAGCAGCCAGACATGTTCATGGAGGTCACATAATAAATTAGAAATTCCAGGCTAAAAGCATTGATTTTTATGTTGTGGTGTATTTCAGTGCCTCGTTATGTGCACAAGAAAGCAAAAATACTTTGAGATTTTTCCCCAAGACAAAAAAAACAAGTAAAACAGAGTAGGGTAACCTTTGTACCAAAAAATAATTGTAGTAGGGTCCGAATGTTTTTGAGCATTTCTCATTTTTGTCAATTGACTAACCATACCTAGACTTAAAGTCTGCAAAAATATTTTGGGTATTTACTGAGCTGTTCAATCTTTGTTATGTATGATCTTTGTTATTTTAAGGCTTTTCAAGATACATAAAGCAATAAGAATACTTTAGATATTTCAATACGTTTTTTTTTTTGTTAAGATGGTAAAGGACTTAAGTCACGTTTACCTGCAGAATTGATGGAAAAGAACTTTCAGAAGTTTGTTTACCAGTGTGATTGCATAGTCCACTGAATGAATTGCCAAAGTACTTCTGTCCCTTCACGCACAAAAACATTTACATAGCACTTGTCTTGTATATACAGTGTCGCAATGTAGCTGAACAAAATGTGATTGTAACCGTAGCCCAATTACAGTGCAAAGGGGTAAAGAATGACCAGGTCATCACAAACCCCCCAGACTGAAAGGGATCTGACTCTGAGAGTCCGAATAGTGCAAAATTGGACCCACAAACACCATGTGAGCAAGAAACTGTAAATATTGTCACATCCCAGGAGTGCATTTGTTTTGTATGAAATAGTCCACTTCACACACCCACTCAGACAGGGAAGCAGTATCAGTTCTGCACCAATATTTGGCTTTATTAGTATGATCAGAGACCAGAAAGTGGAATAGAATACCCCTTTTGATCTGTTTCTAGGAACCATGAATCAATATGAGTAAATTGGGAGATATTGGGGATGATATCACCAGTCACATTTTTGGTAATACATATTTCCCCACAAAATGGCATTAAATGAGACATCTTTGACAGAGTGATGCTGTCAGAGCGGCATCTCCAGTAGGAATCTAGAATAAAAGGGTCTAACCTATGAAAAAGTGAGGGGCAAGCAGTATCACAGGAAAAAGATATGACATTCTGTGCTTTGGAGTAGATAGGCGTTTTATGAGTGAAGATCAGTATCAAGCCCTCTCTCCTGGTTAGAGATTGTGTGAGAGGTCGTGGGTAGGATTCCTGAACAAGAAGCTGATAAATGGTAGAAATCATGTGATCAGATCTAGTAGATTGAAGTAGGTTTTCAAGACTTGTACAGAATCTGAAAAATGCGTCAGTTGGCGG
Source organism: Staurois parvus (assembly GCF_062004578.1). NCBI lineage: Eukaryota > Metazoa > Chordata > Amphibia > Anura > Ranidae > Staurois > Staurois parvus. The sequence continues at coordinate 101,498 of NW_028318774.1, read as the reverse complement.
GAGCAATTTCACATAGTGAGACGTGACAGTGCTCAATCCATGCCACTCAACCATTTTGGCAAAAGGGTAGAAGCTGAGAGTGCAGAAAGGTGGCCCTGGTGGAGCACTTGACTAAGTTGAATGCCATCACCCCTATGCTATCAAGAAGTAGAACAAAAGTAACCCCCCCCCCCTTTTTTTTTTTTTGTAGAGAATTGTCCCAGATTAGTAAAGTAGCCTGGACCAATGATGTCCTGTAACATCAAGCCTACCCTCTGCTGAAGGAGAGTTGGTAATCCTATGAAAACTTGAAGGCTTGTAGCACCAAGTAAGGTCATGAATCTCAAGAGTCAACCCAAGAGAAATCCTTTACAAGGAATACAAGGCACGGCCTGAAATATATAAATATTCTTGGTTAGAATGTCCAGTAATTCTTCTCGGGCACAAAAAGCTGGGCTTGTCATATATCCCGAGTCATTTCAGAGCATAAACAGTAAGGGTATGTAATTTTTACATCCGCCAGAGTTTTAGATCAGAAGGTATATACATGCCCAGATATTTATTGGCAAACTCCTGCCAATGGAAATGAAATTAGTCTTTAATTGAAAATGCTTCCATGTCGATAGGGATATGTTTAAGCCTTCCATTTTACCATAATTGACCGTATAATTGCTTAAGCATCCAAAGAGCTCAAATTTTTTGTGCCTTTCCCACATACGTCCATTCTCTCAGTTATAAAGTAAAAGATCATTGGCATTAATAACGTATACTGATGCTCAGCTAGACAGCCCTTTAACGTCAGGATTACATGATTGTGCTTTGCAAGATGTTCCATAGTAAGAATATGCATCATAGGGAACAATGGGCAACCTTGGTGGGTGCCGTTGAGAATATGTAAAGGATCAGAGACAAGTCAGTCAATGGAAGGATAAAGATGAGGCAAAACATTTTTGTAAGATGTTTGGGCTCAGACCTACCTTTTTTCAAAGAAAGGCCCTGTCCACTCTATTGAATGCCTTTTTGACATCAATGGATATAAGAAATGTAGGGGCCTTTTTATGTTTTGGCATAGTCAATGAGAGACATTGTATTTAATGGTATTATCCTGGGCCTCGCAGACAGGGTAAATCCTTCTCGAGTCAGGTGAATAAGATCAGCAATAAGTGTTTGTAGTCTAGTAGCAGTGGTTTTGAATAAAGGCAGATTGCAATTTTGTTTAGGGATATTGAATGATAGCTGCTGCATGCTAAAGCATCTTTTCCTAACTTGGGGATTACAACAATCTGAGCCTCAGGGGCCTGTGTGGGGAACGGGTGATCTGGTGAGATATTATTAAAGGCTCTTGGAAGGGATAAGAGCATTTGAAAAGACCCTGTAAAAGCATGAAGAAAAGCCATCTGGACCCAAGCTCATGCTTTCTCACAGTTTTTCTTTTCCATTAAGGTATTGACTTGCAATTTGCCTCTGAACTTACTGTGGAATTTGACTACTTCAAAAGTTGCTAATTTCCTATCAAGATCCCCTTCTTTCTTGCTTGTCACAGTCACAACCTTTTTATGTAGCAAATGGGGGATTAAATGGGGTTAAGAACCTTAGTTTGCTTCTCCAAATACGAACTACTAAGAGCATATCTTTATATTTTATTTATATTTTTTTGGTGGGCATGCATTTTACAAGTGAAACCTGATTTGGTTTTTAATGGTTTAGTTTTCTTTTTTTCTTTTAACATTTTACACAGAACTTAGTATAACAGTATAATAAATATTGTTCTCTGTTGGCAGAGTTCCAAAACTAAGAATATAGCTGCTTTTTAATGCAAAATATTGGTTTACTTGTACTTTAAAATTGTTTTGTGCATATTTTGCAGGATGGTTGCAGTTATGAAAGAGAAATGGTCGCTTTCTTGGATAAAGCTGATGTGCTTCCCTCACATAAGTCTAAGCAAGATAGTCGAGAATGCCATGCTATAACTTCCAAACCCTCAAAGAAGTTGTCTACTCTGAAAAGTAAAACTTGCAAGAATTCAACTTCATTTTCTTTGATTGAAAATGATGAAGATTTTCAGCCACTATTCAAGTCTTCAAAGAAAGTAAAGTCTTGTGTCACTGAATATGACAATACAGAACCGGTAGGCTATACCACAGCAATGGAGGTGAGCAGTGATGCTGAGATTGGTCCTCATCAAGATCTTGCTCAAGATTTGGCTGTTGAAGTTGCAATGAACGGTCATAGCCGAGCATCTCCAACTAAGCCTGACTCTGGGTACCACAGTTTCATTGAAAACTCCTCTGATGGTTTACCTAATCTATTTTATACTGAGTATACACAAAATAATCATCTGGATTCAGAATTTGTTGGAAAAGACCCTCATGTATTAAGTGATATGTTATCACGTGTAAAGACATTCTTGACTTGTTCTCCCCCTTCGTTAAGTGAACTTGATTCTTTAGAAGATGTAGACCTTTCTAGCAATAATTTAGCAAGCAGACATTTACCTTGTGAAAATGTGAACACTGATACATCCATAGAGACACATTGTGGTGTACAGGAATCCCACAATCACGTAGAGAATTTATTCTTGAGAGAAGGACAAGCTGCATCTCCCCAAAAGTCTAATTCTGTTCAAGAAGAGCTATGTGAAACTGAACTATCTGCTTTGCCAGCTCAAGAAGATCATCATGTGGAGACTGTCAAAGAAAATAGACTTGAAGATCAAGATGCTCAAAGTGATCGTCATTGGGATGATATTTTTGACTCTGACGGCGATGAAACTTATATTGAAAACCTTGACTCTCCTACAACAAATGGCCCTACCCAGTTCCAAGGTCAAGATGATAGTAAGGAAGATGAACCTAAAATATATGAATTACCTAAAACTGGAAGTAATAGCAAAAACAGAACAGTAACCATTGGGGAAGTGGATGTTAATAGTTCTGTCGTCAGTAAACAGAAGACTGAAAGTGATGAAACTGACATTGAAGCTACTCGTAGCCCTTACCATAGCAATGATAATGTAGTACATCAACGTAAGGATGAAACTGAGCTAGATTCAGTTCCTGACTACCTTGACGACAGCTTTGATTTATTTGAAGATGAGAAATTTGCGGAGGTTCATAAACCTAGTTCAAGCAAGGCAGTCACAAATATAAACCACAATCATGATTTAACCACTGTTAATTTTAATATGTTTGATCCATCCTTATTAATGGAAGACTATACTGAAGAAGAACCCGAAAACAAGGCTTGTTTGTCCTCCTACAAGGACTTAGAGCAGTCAGAGGATCAAGAGGAATTTGGCTCCTGTGAGTTGTTTTCAGTCAATTTTGACCTTGGATTCTCTATTGATGATGATCATTCAGAAGAAGAGAACCCTGAAAAGGTACAGCCAGAAAATGGAAGTGTAGAAGAGGCCGGACATTTCAAAGCCCCAAGCCCCCCCAGGTGTATTATCCGAGGAGGTGTTATGTCAACCCCAGTGACCGTTGGGTTTAAAAGTTCTACCTTGGAAACTGAAACCTCTCCGGGTTCTTCATTTTTAACACCAGTAATCGAAAAAGTCAAAAACTTCAAAACTTCTCACAGTCCTATGACTAGACATGACATATATACCCACTCTACGCCAGAGTCAGGGCTATGCAAAATAAATTCACCTTTAGTGGATATGAAAAAATCGGACACAAATCCACCTTCGGCCAAGAAAAACCACCTTGTAATCAGTACGTACTATATTTCTCTTGTTAATTGCCTAAAGCCCAAATTTGGGCACCAGCATTTTAATAATTTCAGAGCTGCAAAAGTTTGCCTTTTCATTGTAGTTAATGAATCTTTGATTAATTCAAAGACAACTTTCAGTCTTCAAGATATTTCAGCTTCCGCTCGCTCCCTGTCAAAAAAGCACTGTAAGTTTGGCAGACACCAGCACTGGTGTCCTGTCTCTGCGCTTTGCCATTCAAATGCAGCGTGTAACAATGCATTTTGTAGATGGCCTAGAGTAGATATAGCAGTGAAGACATGACCACAGAACTGATCTTTATAACATCTAGGGCTGACGTCAGCAGGGTCTGGATGTACAGCTGAAAGAAGACTTTTTAAAGATATAAGAGAAATTCAGAAATATCTGACTACATTGAAGAGATAAACACTTATAACACTTTGTAGAACTGAAACTATTAAAATGTTGGTGCCCATAGCTGGACTTTGATGTATTAAAATGCAAGAGTAGACTAGTCTAAGCTATTTACATAGATCATATCACATTTATTATAAGAATACAACTGTAGCTTAGGGTACCCAGGTCGGCTTCAAAGGTCAGCTCAATTAGAACATTTGGAAATGTTTCTGGAATTGCCTGATTATCCAGCTGCATTTTCCTTTCTTCTCCTTTTGCCTATTTGTTATCAAATAATCACTGGCCCCTTTATTTGCTTTGTGGTAATTTACAGAAAAACCTCCTTCAAATTCCTGTTACATTAACTTTTGTTGTATGAACTTTACCCATTGACAATGGCCATGTGCCTTTGCTAATAGTGGTAGCTAAATGGGAACCCAGAGCCTGTAGGCAACATTTTCCAACCTTACATATTGGATTAGGTGAAAGGAGGGGGGGTTAGTTCATGTATATGTAGATTTAGATTTTATTTACACTTGGGTATTCTTCAGTCTACTAATACCCAAGTATAGATATATATCTCAATGTTGCAAGCACTTTTTTCTAAACCTTTTTATTAATTTGAGAATAAGTGACTTTAAAATGGCTAAAAGCACATCAATGATGTAAAGTAGGCACACAGCCTGCATGTGTACCCACATATTTTATAGTCACACCAGGATCTGATGTTGCACTTGTTCCTGCCAACTCTATTTCCCTGTGGATACTTAACCACTTCCCGTCCAGCTGCTGTATATAAACGGCTGGACGGTGGCAGTCCAGAGGCGGGTTGCTGTTCATAAACGGTGCCCGCCATTTTGGACCGTGCGCGCTCCTTGGGAGCACACGATCCCGTGCCTGCTGTGTCCTTCGCTGTACAGGACCTGTGTGAGGTCCCGATCATGTGATCACTGATTGGTCAGTGATCACATGAATAGTAGTAAGCAAGATGTCACTTCCTGACATCATTGCTTACTACGTGTGAAATCTGTGAATGAGAAAAATGAAAAAAAAAATCTTCAACACCCCCCACAAGTAGTACAGTGTCACTATGTGATACTGTACTGTTGGCTGACAGTATGTTAAAAAAAAAATAATCTAAAAAAATTAAATAAAAATGAAAAATAAAATTTTTGAAATTATAATTTTTGGTTATAAACTAATTTGGGTTATTTAGTTTTACTAAAAAGAAAACTGAATACATTTTGGCCAAGATTTATAAAGAAAGATTATTTATTTGCAAAACACTTTTTTTTTTTTTTCTCAAACTTTTTGGACATTGTCATTTATATAGCAAAAAAAAGTGGTGAATAAATACCACCAAAATAAAGTTTTATCTGTCTCAAAAAAATGCTAAAAAATTCATATGGGTACAGTGTTGCATGACCGCGCAATTGTCATTCAAAATGTGACAGCACTGAAAGCTGAAAATTGGCCTGGACAGGAAGGGGGTAAAAGTGTCCAGACATGAAGTGGTTAAGTCCATACACCTGTACTATAAGAAACCTGTTGCCATTGCTTATTTTTGCAAGAAAAAGCTAACTGCCTGTCTGCGTCTATATTTAATGGCTTGCTTACATCACTGTGGTGTGCTAACACATGCTCCACATGTTGGTGGAACACATTTGCATTTTTTTTTTCATATAGAATCCCAACACACCTTCTCGGCACACTTGCACTACAGTGCAGCTCAACAAAGGACACTGCACTAAATGCCATTGCAATGTCACATATGCCATAGCTTTTTATTTGCAGCCTTTGGTAACCCATTCAAATGGCGGCAGTGATTGTTAATGTGCATCTGTTTAACAGACGGACCAGGCTGCTGTACACATATCCTATTTTGAGTCTCTGACCTGGCACAATCTTAGATGAGGAAAGTACAGGTAATCGTGATATCAGACATCCAAATCTGCATACTTGGTCTGGGTCAGCGTCCACTTGATATTCAGAAGTAGGGGTCAGCAATGCTGTTTTCTCCCTAAAGGTCTGTAATGGGCCAAGAGGGGGGTACAGGAGGTGCGAAAGGTGATGCTAAGTGCAAAAGAACTTTCCAAGCTTGAAAGGAGATGCTAAGTGCAAAAGAACTTTCCAAGTTTGAAAGGTGATGCCAAGTGCAAAAGTTGATTGGCAATGCCAAGTGCAGCTCCGTTCCTGAAGCTGCTATTTGAATTTCAGTTTACGTGCGTATTGGGTCTGCTGAAGCAGTATATAAAAGATATGTGAGTACACATGCAGGCAGGGGCGGACTGACCATTTGGAAACTCGGACAGTGCCCGAGGGCCCGGGGTCAGTAGGGGGCCCCATGAGATGCCCCGGTACCTTTTTCATAGGCTTTTTTGAGTTTGAGCAAGGACACAGGGGCCCCATGATCCCCTATTGCCCGGGGGCCCCATGAGTTGTCAGTCCGCCCCTGCATGCAGGCATCACTGAACTTTCCAAGTTCCCACTGGCTTATTTTAAACAGATGTGTTATATCCTGCAGAAGATCTCTTTTGTGTACTCGTGTTCTGTAAGTGAGCCCCTTTTCCAAAGTTTGCTTCTCCTGCATGTTGGTGGGCAGTCAATACAGAACTGTGGATTCTTTACTCATCCCTAACCGTTTGGTGCCCTTATTCTTTCTTTCTTTCTTTTTTTTTTTTTTTTTTCCTTTCATACCAACAGTAATTCAGACCTTTAGAAATTCTCTTGCTAAGTTCCAGAGAACAATGGCTTCAAGGCTGCAGATATTGTATGAAAACACATTGTAAATGTTTAACTATCTCTATACAGCATTGTTTGCCTATAAATGTATATATAACAAAACAAAACTGTAGTTTTGGCAGCTTTGTTTGAAGATGTGTTTAAAGTCACTGTTCACCTTACAGCACAATGTCAACGACCTCCGTATTGTTTAAATCATAAATATTTTTTCCACTTTTATTTTAGGCCTATTAGTCCTTTACATGTGTTCTATTATAGAATGTGACGGTTTGCTTCCAAATACAAACAAAACAGCGGAGGCCTTTGAAATAATCGCATGTACAAAGTGTCTCCTGCGGTTGATGTGTTATTAGCGCAGCCACAGGGCACGGTGGCGGTTTTGTGTTTAATCATTGGCTGCCCTCTGCAGCAATGGCTTTTCATTCTGTTTCTCATGGTTTGTTCTGGGATGTTTGCCATCTCTCTGCAGGCAGCAGCCCCGAGAGTGAGGATGATGTTGTTTTCAGGCGGAAACGAAAATTGGCAGCAGCAGCTGTCCTCAAGTCACCGGAGGTAAGCAACATAGCATCCTTTGCCATAATAGAGGCCAGAATCATGAACATAATGTATAGGCTTTAATTAGTAATGGACTTATTGCAGCGTGTGTTGGTTTGTTTCAAATCTCACTTCCTAGTCAGCAAGCAGCGAGTGTGATTTCGAATCCCCACAGCCTGGAGCAAAAAAACGGAGACGGGAGCCTAGTACCGTAAGTCTGCCTTTTCTTTTTTTTTTCTTTTAACAAATATATGCTTGTCCCTGTAAATAAGTTATGATTTTGTTTTATGTCAAAATTCTTAGAGGTTCTTCAGTCTAAAAAAAAATTAAAAAATTAAGTCCGCATCTACAAATCCTGTAGCTGCTGACTTTTAATAAAAAGACACTTACCTGTCCATGGATCCAGCGCCATCCTCACCTGGGCTAGTTCTTCACTTGTCTCTAGGTCGCCTGCATCTTTAATGTGAGAAGCCGGTTGTGACTCCTTGAGGCTTCATAGTTGGTTTCCCACTGTACATGCACGAGCTGAGCCTCACTGTGCTTTGTGAATGGTCCCGCAACCTTCTGGGACCTGTGACCCTGTCCCAGGAGTCTGTGAGCAGGGAAGGAAGGGGTCGGGGGAGGAGACAGAAAATGGGAACTTCCCCTTTTGGGTGAAGTTCTGCTGCAAAGTGGATTTGAAATCAACAAGTACCGACTAGGTATCTTTTAGAGAACATCTAGAAATATTAATGTAGAAATATAAGCAAAACATATATATTTTTTTTTCATTTTGGATAGAGTAAGGGAAGTCTAATAAACTCTATCTGATTTTTTGCCATCTGTGTCTCATAGAGCAGTTTTCCCTTCACTTCCTGTCCCATAGTTGAAACAGGAAGTGAGAGCAAATTCCTGCAGTACTCCTTTTGAGGCCACCAGAACTAATGTCCCTATTGGAAGTCTCCCCTCTATTACTTTTCTGGGGACAACAGAAAACCTTGGATTTTTTTTTTTTCCTTTCACTTTCAAATAGAGAGTGGTAATCTCCCTAACGGGGACACGGGCAGCATTAAAAACCTAATAGGTGGTTTAATCCCTCCCCACTGAACAGCAGCAGTGTACGCTATGTACGTTGCGCCTCACAGCTATATACAGTATCTGTGGTGTGGGATCTAAGGTACTGTCTTCTCCTAGTGCTAGTGTGAAATTTGGATTAAGATTTTGTAATGTCACTGTTGGGCTGTTCAATGTTCTCCTTGCTGGAGAGAAATAATCTGAGAACCTGTTTGTGTTTTGTTCTGTGGATCTGTGCTTCCTCCACCCTTCTTGCTTCTTGATCATTACCCCACCAGTCCTCAGATTGCCAGTCAAGGGGAGGAGGGCACCTCTGGCCACCTTGATAAAGAAGAAGATCTTTGCTTTCCCATGTCACTTTGATGTAAATGTATAATATATATGTAGAGCGATGCAACACTATATAAGTAGCTATAATAACAGTTTGAAATAAGGCACGGTAAATCGGTAATAGGAAAAAGATCTACAAGTGCCTACAGAGAGACTACAAGCAGTAATGGTGACTCTCAGCTCTGCTTGCCTTCTTGTGGGCACATCTTCCACAGTCAATGGCCTCTTTTTTAATTTAAGCCTTACTTTTTAGAATGCAAGCAGTGATTGTGATACGGACTCACCGATGCCTGGAGCAAAAAAGTGCAGACGGGGGCTTAATAGGGTAAGTCTACCTTCCTTTAATTTTATAGCAGAAAGTTGTCCTGAGCATCCTGTAAAGCTGTTCTGCGGTTTATCGTGCAGTGCGCCTGTGGCTTCCCTGCAGGTTAGCTGCACTTTGCCATAGACTTCTAATATATATATATTGATGGTGTGGTACACTTTCTGGAAGTCCGCCAAGATTCCAGCATTCAGGAGTTTTGAATGTGCTTCCCTGGTTTGAGGTTGAGGGCCTTATCAAGTTGAACACACCTGGCTTAGATGTTCTACACCATATGGCCAGAAGTTTCTGGACACTTGATCTTCACACCTACCTACATTTTAGACAAGTGGGGCAATAGTGTTTCAGCATGACTGGGCCCCTATATACAAATCTCTTCATAAGGACATGGTTTATGCACAGAACCCTGACTCCATCCCTATTGCAGACCTTTTGAGGTATTTTAGACCACAATTGCTAGGCAGGATTTCTGGTCCAAAATCAGTACCTTACCTTGCAAATACTCTTTTTTGGATAAATGTACAAAATGCTGTTATAAGCCACAAAGTGGGGAGTAGGGCGCAACTCTATAGTAATTGTCAGGGCCCCGGGTATGACCAGAGGTGTGTGGACTGACACAGGGAAACGAAGGCTTCAGATATAGTATAAACAATATAATTTATTTAAGACTAAACAATACATAAATGCAGTACAAGACTAAACATAAACACAGTGAAAACAAACCAAACCAAAACCCCCAACAGATAACAAAAGAACAATACTAAGCAAAGTCGGACGGGCCGGGTCAGGAACAATCAGGCAGACAAGGTACCAAAGGAGCAGACTGGAGAGTGGTCAGGAATAGCAGAGGTCAGGACAGGCGGAGTACAATCAGAGTCAGGGATCAAGCAGGATCAGACAGGAAGCCGACAGGATGCAGGTACAGGGGCTCTTGGGAAAACATACACCAAGGCCCTGATTGCAAGCCTGGCCATTCCTTATATGCACCTCCTGCAATCAGCCTCAGGTGTTTTGGCTGACTGCAGAAGTGAGCCTCTGGTTGCTGAGAGCACCCGCTGGCCAGTCCTGGTACTGCAACCCACAAGGCAGGTGAGTCCATTCCTGACAGTAATGTTCATGGTATATGAATTTGAATTGGATCTCCTCTAGCAAAGTTAGATAGGAGTAATGATCAGATAGTCGCACGTTTTTGCCATATAGTATATTTCAAAATTTTAACAAATAAGGATTCTAAAGTAATAACTGGACATTATCTATCTATTTATCTATCTATCTATCTATCTATCTATCTATCTATCCAGAAAGATGGACTGAGCTTTATCGAAACATTGAAAATGAAAACACTGTTGTTTTAATCTCTATTCTATGCAAGACCCATGAGTGCCTTTCTACTGGTTTTGGATTTGTATGGATTTCTTTGTGCACAAACATAGTGAGGTGGCTACCCTGGACTATGTGTCACAGAAATGTTGCATATGTCAACTATATTACATGATCTAAAACATGTATTTTTAGATCTCATTCTCATCTGCTGTATGCCCCTATACACTAACCTATGCAATGAAGTACAATCATACACTACTTATGGATACTAAATAATTCACATGATTTACGAGTGGCCCTGTTAAAAAAAACCTAAATCTAAAGATATGTACTACGGACAAAGATGGGGTGTTTGGAATGAAAAGGACGGATATAAAAGGCAAAAATACATGCAATTTGTGGAAAAAAATACATTTGATTGTCAATAGCTGGGTGTTGCTAAGTAACAGTGCATCTCTATCAGAATAGTCATTTTCTGCAGCTTTTCAAGGATACTGAAAAGCTGTAACTGGCTGCACGTCTTTGTAGCTGTCCTTAAACAGGTCACTGGCATCTATATTATGAGTTTGGTGATCACCTACTTAAAAACCCAGAATGTTCTCCTGCTGGACACTAGCAGTGCAAATTGCCCTCTGATTTCACCTATCCATCATACTTTTATTACAGCTTTCCCTTAGCTTCTAGGAAGGGATTTGTAGTCTTCAACTAATAAAGCTCATTGTTAGAAACATCTCGTGCACCTGATTTGTGATTTTTAATCCTTTAATCTCTCCTGTTTTTCTGTGTTGGCAGGTATGCTCAGATGATGAAGACCTAGAGCCCCCTTCAGTTGCTCATAAATCTAGAGTTCAGCATGGGGTGTACCAGAAAGATGCAAGAAGACCTAAGCACAAGGGCAAGCGGGTTTGTGATAGCAATGTATTCCAAATTACAATGATCTGTGTTCGTTCTTGCAGAAAAGTATGTCCAGGGTTTGAGGGTAGTCTCTTTCCATTAGCTAAAATAATTTGGCATTCAGCAATGTGCAGGAATTGCACTAGAGTATCATCTTATCGGGTTCAATTCTGGGTTGCAAAGCATTAGCCGTTTGACTGCGTTTTTATTGCTGGGATGCAGTATAAATTCAAATTTTGAAGGTTACGTTTTAGTGTTCAGGTTAGTGTTAACTGTTTGGGCAAAGTAAAGGCCTGTACGCTGTATAAGAAAACTGCATGAAACGTTCTATACGAGGAATGATCTGTCAACTGTTTTGGTAGTATAGTGCTTTCAACAGGCAAGTTTGACTATTCAGTCAAAAAAAAATAAATTAAGGTGCAAGCTAGAAAATATTTATTGTAAGTGAACACAACAATTTTCGTTCAATATGTACAGTAGTCATACGAAAGAAATCAAATAGAAAATACTGTGCATGATCCGAAGCAAAGAACGACCCGGAAGGTGCTAGTACGTCATTATGTTTGCCTTTGTCATTCAAAAATTTTCGTACAAGTTAATAGAACTTTCAGTTACATCATCATCATAGCTTCGTAGAAAATCAGACAATCATTTGTCTGATTTTCCTCATAGTGTGTACTAGGCTTTAGGTAATGGGCAATGGATGGAGACAAGTACACAGGTGCACATTCTGTAGCTTGTGTGTGATTCCAAATACCCTGTGCTTAGATCAACTGCACCAAATAACATCACTAGATAAGTTCCCATTAAAGGTTGAATATATTTTTATTATATTTTCAGAGAGAGGATTACCAGTAATAAACATATATACATTACATTAAAAAGGTATTCGGATCAAACATATCCAAAAACGTCAAAGAGCCAGCATTATAAATGAATTGCAAAGCGTGTGATTGGACCTGCCTTAACATCAGTACAATCTTTATCCAATCAATATCGTTGGTAAAAAATGCAAATAAGGTTCAAGGATGGTATAATAATCACGTTTGAAGCAAGTGAAAGATCCATGTTGTGCCTGGAAATGATTATAGAATGAAAATCAAAGTAAAGATGGGTAGAGAAGGGAAAGACAAAAGGAGGAAAAAAAATTGCAAAAGTAAAGGAATTTTTTCTTTTTTTTTTTTTTTTGATAATTGCACATTTATACTGGACTTATGCTGATGTCTGTAGGTTATATAGCACTTCATTACGCGGTGTATTGGTGTAATGTTAGTACTTTGGTCCCACTTGCTGTCATGTACTTGCTTTTATGGAGTTGTAGTGCTGAATCAAATGTTTTAAAAGATTCCTGATTCACCCCTTGTCCTCATTTGCACCTTCAAACCCACACCCATTGTGCACACAGGAAAAGCAGACTAATGCTGTAAATGCAATAATAGATTCTTGAAAAAACAAATAAAATCTAACAGTTTCCTGCATCCATGCCTACAGCCACCACCTGCCAGGCTATTGTGTTCTGACCGTTGCTGGTGGCAACTGTTGGTATACTCAGCGACTGCATCCAATCAGATTCAGCTGCTCTGTTTAGCTGGTAGTTTTCCATCTGGCTCATTCAATTTCTTTGTTGGTGTCCACTATTTTGCCAAAAGTATTGGGCCAGCCCTCCAAATCATGTGATTCAGGTGTTCCAATCACCTCCATGGCCACAGGTGTATAAAATTAAGCACTTAGGCGTGCAGACTGCTTCTACAAACATTTGTGAAAGAATGGGTCGCTCTCAGGAGATCGGTGAATTCAAGCGTGGTACCGTGATAGGTTGCCATCTGTGCAATAAGTCCATCCATGACATTTCCTTGCTATTAAATATTCCACGCTCAACTGTTAGTGGTACTATAACAAAGTGGAAGCAACTGGGAAGAACAGCGCATGCTGAACTGCACAGTGCACAGAAGTCACCAACTGTCTGCAGAGTCAATAGCTAAAGACCTCCGAACATTGTGTGGCCTTCAGATTAGCACTACAACAGTGTGTAGAGAGCTTCATGGAATGGGTTTCCATGGACAAGCAGCTGCATCCAGGTCATGTAACCAAGTGCAATGCAAAGCGTCCGATGCAGTGGTGTAAAGCACGCTGCCACTGGATTCTATAGCAATGGAGACATGCTCTCTGGAGTGACAAATCACGCTTCTCTGTCTGGCAATCTGATGGATGTGTCTGGGTTTGGCGGTTGCCAGTAGAACGGTACTTGCCTGACTGCATTGTTCCAAGTGTAAAGTTTGGTGGAGGGGGATTATGGTGTGGGGTTTTTACATGGGTTGGGCTTGGCTCCTTGGTATGCTGATGCCTTAAGAGTTCCCTTCACTGCAACTAAGACATTTTGGACAATTTCTTGCTTCCAACTTTGTGGGAACAGATTGGGGATGGCCCCTTCCTGTTCCAACATGACTGCACACCAGTGCACAAAGAAAGGTCCATAAAGACATGAATGAGCGAATTTGGGGTGGAGAAACTTGATTGGCCTGCAGAGAGTCCTGACCTCAACCCAATAGAACATTTTTGGGATGAAGACTGTGAGCCAGGCCTTCTTGTCCGATGACAGTGCCTGACCTCACAAATGTACTTCTTGAAGAATGGTCAAACCTTCCCATAGACACACTCCTAAACCTTGTGAACGGCCTTCCCAGAAGAGTTGAAACTGTTATAGCTGCAAAGTGCGGGGCCAACTTAATGAACCCTACGGACTAAGACTGGGAAGTCATTAAAGTTCATGTGTTTAAAGGCAGGCAGCCCAATACCTTTGGCAATATAGTGTATGTCTAGTAGGAAGGGAGCAGACAGGACCACCCAGTAAGCAAATTTTGGTTGGTTTAGCAGGAACTGGTTGAAATTTGCACCATGTATGGCCCGCCTAAAACACTGTTTTCTAGAATTCAGCACAGTCTATAGATACCAGGTCCACCGTTCTGTAAAACTTCCAATTGGAGAACATTTAGAATGGCCATAGAAAACAGATCATTTGAGGATTTGACCATGGTAACTTTCCAACCTAGCTTGCGATGATAAACTGTGGTGCACATACAGCTAAAGCATTACACATTTTCGTTATGAGAATATGAACTGTTTCACAGTCTCCGTTTCTCCTGCATTGGGTCCGTACATTGCCAGTAAAATGTAACTGCTTACTGGAGTTTGTCTTTTAAAGGAAACCTTTTATGGGTGGCCATTGCTGCGTTTATTCTTAAAAAGCGAGTTGCCTGGAGTTCTGGCTTCACTGTCTGCATGCTGGTTTCAGGACATAGAATCAGTACTTTAGTCAGCAGCTAAAATGTTTAGAAGTTCATGAAAGTTTTCACTCAGCACGTCTCCTTTAAAATGACGATTATGTATTAATGTCCCTGTGTACACAGGTCCTGATTCTTCCACATAGAGGAATGAATAGGACAGGCTGGTAAGGATAGGTTTCTTTTTAAAGCACTGGGGTGAGGAGCTAGAAACTGAGGCTTCTGGGGGCACATACTATAAATAAGTGTTGTACATTGGATGTATGCATATTGCTTATCAGGGGACAATTAATGGCTCTTCTGGCTCAGCGACCTCTTAATTGTGGGATATAAATAGATTCTGACAATGACCAATGGAATTAGATCAGTTTCCTGATCCAATCATTAATTACTTGGATTTACTGTCATCTGTAGTGAAGAGAGACTTCCAGTGTATATGAAGTACTGGGGCTGAGGAATGGAAACAGGAAGAGAATAAATAGGTGTTGCCCCGGGCAATTCCTTTTTTTGTGTGTGGAAGATGACAAAACAATCGAGTTGGTTGCTGTGGTCCAGTAGACTTTATGAAGCTCCTGTCTTGTAAATTTGCCTGCACGGCTTTACATTGTATGGATCCACTGGACCCAGATGGAGGTGAGAGGATATTGCCAGTGATTTCTACATTGTTAGTGGCCATTAGTCTCTCTCATCCTCTGGGGTATCAGGACGTCGCAATTCCCAGAATGTACCTCTACCAGCTATTGTCCTTGTAGATTTACAGCTTCCAGCATGCCTCAATGGCATATCTTCTGTATGTGGAAAACTGGAAATCCCAACAGGTCCCACTGCCTTACCTGGCGTCTCTGGTGCACAGTTCCAAGCTCAGTAAACCCACTTCCTACACAAACATACACATCCACCCCACCACAGGTAAGAATCACACAAAGGGGAGTGCCTTTGTATCTCCCTGGTATCTCAATCTGGTTCTCTCCGCTCTTTAGAAGTTTATCAGGGATTTCCCTTTTCTGACCCTAATCAGTACATGGCCTTTCTGATGGTGGTCACCTCTGTGAGGATAGTCTGAGTTAGTGGTCTTATCCTGTAAGGCATCTTTAAGGCCTTCTTTCTCCCAAAGGTGGGCTCTGATTTCCACCTTAATCAGGATTTTGCCCTTTCTTATGTCATGCTGTAAATGATCTCTCCACTGTCTGGACGTGGTGCATGTGGTTGATTGTTTACCTCTCAGCTACTGCCTGAAGTTTCCTTCAAAGGTCTCCCTGCCTCTTGTTCCACCATGTAAGAAGAGTTGAAATTGAAGCGCCACACCACTGCTAAGAGGTCTAGATATAACTTTATTCTTGAAATATACCCCTGACCTTTAATGGAATAACCAGTGTGTTTCAGGGGTCTAAGTGCCCCCTTCATCAGGGCTTGACTGGCAACAAAGTGAACTGACCAGAAGTGAACTAAACCTACAATGGTGTTTATTCCAGTGCAAATTAAAAGCAAAGGCCTGATCAGCAGCTTGTTTGGTTGCCAAGTTGGCCGGTGACAGATCCCATCTATCTTAAGCAGGCTGGGTTTTGGCTTTTCTATAACAATGTTCATTCATTCTCTTCTTTTTTTTTTTTTTTTTTTTTTACATCAGCATGCAGCCAGGCAGTTTCTTGATGAAGAGGCTGAACTGTCCTCAGAAGAAGCAGAGAATGTATCGTCAGATGAAAGTGTCGAGTCTGACAATGCACAGGACACATCTTTGGTGGAGTTCCTCAATGACAACACTCAGCTGTCCCAGGCCTTAAATGGTAAGTCAGACATGGAAGTGTCCTCTGGGCAGGTGGCAGGTCAGATGTGCTCAGTGTTTTGTTTTTAGAAAGTTCTTTTGTCTCATATGCCATCTTGGACTTTTGTTTTATCATTTCCTGTTCCAAAGCTGGCTGCCACTGCTGATGTGTCTTGAAAATGAAAACTAACATTGATGATTTCCTTGTGAACATGCTATGTGCTTAGCTGCCTCAATACTTTTCAGTTGCTGGCCCATAACAAGCATTCAGCCAGTAATGTTAGTTATCAGAACTCATGGTCTCCTTACTTGTTTATGCCATGTGGTGGCTCCAAGCATTAAGGACAGGACAGTTTTGACAATTATGCAATTACTATTTAAATTAAGTGCCCTATAAAAGATCACTGAGAGCATCCAACATGGTCAAATGACCCAATTCAAACTAATTATAAACATTTAGGGCCTTTTCTATGGTGTCTGATTGCTTTGTATGTGTTTAAGAGTATTATTTAATATTATGTAATGACTACTTCTCCTCCTTCCATCCTGCACATGCTGGATACATGTGAATCAACAATGTAAAGCTCACCTTCCATAATGCAATGGATGCTTTCCATTGGTTTACTTTGTTCTTCTCATTGAAAACACAGCTTAAAGACACATAGCTCGTGAAGATGTATTTTGCTTGGTGTCTTAGTTAAGGCTACGTTGCGTTATAAGCAAGGAAGCTTAGACCTCTGTGGTATATTAATGTGCTTTTACTAAACAAACATTCTGTACATACAATTATAGGAATACCATACAAGACTGGCAGATTTGTTTTTAGAAAGTTTTTTTGTCTCATATTCCATCTTGGACTTTTGTTTCATTATTTCCTGTTCTAAAACTGGCTGTCACTGCTGATGTCTCTTGAAAATGAAAACTAACATTGATGATTTCCTTGTGGAAATGTGCTTAGCTGCCTCAATACTTTTCAGTTGCTGGCCTATAAAACACACAAAATGCTACCTACTTCTGCAAAACTATGTTCTGTATACAGTAGTAAATGTTACTTAGTTCCCATTATAGAGGCTTCCTAATCTCCGTAGGCAACACGGACCCCAGGCTTGCTGTAAAATGGTTGCAGGAGATTGGACTGAAAGCATCTTTAGGTTACTGAACTGTCAACTGAAATACAACAATGGGTATCTATGTGACCATTGTATCCAGTGGCATTTGTTTGAGGAGTATCCCTCAAAGAAACTTGATGGTTGTCTCCAAGACAAACAGATTCTTCCATGTACAGAAAAGTCTGAATAAATATCAGAAAAACTATATATGTGTGTGTGTGTGTGTGTGTATAATATATATAAATATATATATATATATCTATCACTCAAACTCAGCACATCATGTACTCTAGGCTGCTTTCATAATGCATAGCAGATTCATATTTTCAACCATGCCTTTTTTAAGACTGCACTCTTAAAACAAGTGAATGTTGACCATGGAGAAGCTCTACAGAAGGTGGTTTTCTTTTAAATATGTTCTGAATGGGTAGAGGAGTTGGTGGGTCAGTAGTATTGGTTACCTAAGTCTGTTAGCTGGAGCTAAAATCTCATGGTGGAGATGTGGCGAAGTTCTTTTAGCTGAGCGAGAAAGCACTCCTATTTTGGCCTTGCAAAGCTTTAAGCGTTCAAGCTGAGGACTTTAGGGACTGCCATCAGACCCATCATCCTTAACCCCCTGCTTTTAGTTTCAAGTGATAACCAGATGATTTGTCTTCTGTTTCAGACTCTGAGATGCACGGAATATATATGAAATCCATACGCAGTCCAGCAGTTGGAAATAAATATAAACTGACACATAAGAGACACAATTTGTCTGTGTTCTCCCAGGTGAGTAGAGACCATCACCCCGGGGAGGGGTTTTTGAACAAGAAGTTTCCTTTTCCATTTCATGTGTAGTGGAATGAGTTGAAATAGGGGTTAATTTGGCATATCTAGGTGGTTTTAAAAGTTATTTATTGTTGTATGTGCCTTCAAGTCCTGGTGGACCTGCAGTACTCAGCATAAATGAGTACACCCCAACAGATTTGTCAGAAAACATTTACTTTCCTTTCAGAATCAACATGTTCTATGGGACGCTATAATACAAAATAAATGTGGGCCACTGATTGCAAACAAGATTTGATAATTTTCTCACACAAAAAAAAAAAAAATTCAAGACCATGTTACAAAAATGAATACACCCCTGTCAGGGCTCCGGGTATGACCAGAGGTATGTGAACTGATGCAGGGAAACGCAGGCTTCAGATATGTGATACACAATATAATTTATTAATACTAACAATACAAACGCACTGCAATACTAAAACATAAAACAGTGCAAACGAACCAAACCACCCACAGATAACAATACATACAATGCAAGCGTAGTCAGGCAGGCCTGGGTCAATAACAATCGGGCAGGTAGGAACAGGAGGAGCAGGCAGAGAGTAGTCAGGTCACGAGCCGGGTACAGCAACTAACGGGCAGGTAGGTACAGGGGGTCAGGCAGAGAATGGTCGGGGTCACAAGCCAGGGATCAAAAAGGAGAAGTCAGCAGAGGTCAGGATCAGGCAGGGTCAGCAATGAGTCAGTCAGGCAGGAACAGGAACAGGAATGCAGGTAACAAGATACAGGGGCCCATAGAAAAACACACACCAAGGCACAGACTGCAGGTCTGGCCATCCCTTAAATACACCTCTGTAATCAGCTTCAGGTGTTTTGGCTGACTGCAGGGTTGAGTTTCTGATTGAGAGCACCCGCTGGCCAGCCCTGGTACTGCAGCCCAAAAGGCAGGTGAGTCCCACCATTACTGGCAAGTCCATTCCTGACAACCCCAATGAAAGTCTTAAGAGCAAAGCTAAATTTTATACAACAAAATCCTAATTAACAAGAATTCAACTACATGTGAGTGCGAGTCTAATTATTCATTAAACAGATGTCCAGCAGACATTTGAATATAAAAGGGTGTTACTTAACAAAGAAAACCCTTCCTGTTTCATGCTGCCAGCAATGGCACCACATAGAAGAGAAATGTCACAAGGCCTGAGAAAGAAAATAATTTCTTTACACAAGAAAGGTGAAGACTACAAGAAGATCAGCAAAAGCTTTACTTATCAGTCAGAATACTGTAGCAAAAGTGGTGAACTGCATCCATCTCACAGAGACATCCAGGCCGTCCACAGAAGTTAACACCTCAACAGAAGAGTCTTCTGATGAGAAGGGTTGAAGAAAATCGCCATGCAAGTTCATTGCAGTTAGCTAAAGAAGAATGTCAAACTGGGGTGATTGTTTCCCATGACACAATACGATCTACACTGCAGAGGAATGGCATGCATGGGTGTTGTCCATGAAGGAAGCCTCTCCTAATGCCCATGCACAAAAAAGCCCACCCATTTTCCAGGGCCCATACTGGTAAAGAAGAAGACTACTGGGACTCTGTACTCTGGAGTGATGAGACCAAAATAAATATTGATTGCTTCAAAACTGTATGGTGTTGCAAAGGTGAAGAGCACAAAGAGGTAGAGGTAGAAATTGATGGGAGATCAGAAAGTTTGCATTGTCACCAGAACTGGACTGGTTCTATAGGCATGTGATAAACAAGCAGTCTCACCAGAAATGTCTACGTTTTTTATATATATATATATATCTCCGCAAATAAAGACCTGATACTTACAGATTCTTAGACTGGCCATAGATACGCAATGACAGCCATGAGGCTAAAGCTGGTCATACATGGATCAAAATTCATCTGGTTCAGCAGGGACCAGACTAATGTCAATCTATGCATGGGCAGGCTGATTTATCCGATCGACTTGTGTACAACCAGCCCGTTGGAAAACTTTCTGGTGGTGCTGATCAGTGTATTCTGATGGCAGGAAAGTCTCCCCATTGTCAGATTACTAATAGAACAGCGGGAATGATTCCCCCATCCACCTCTTGTGTGGATGGGGAAATTGAGTCATTTTCATTCGTTCAACCGGTTGGTTGAACAAAAAAAAAAGAAAAAAAACGACTTGTATATTGCCAGCCTAAGTCGCAACTGATCATGTGAACTATGCCAGTTGGCAGTTAATGCGAACTCACCTGGGTCCTCCAATTCCTTGTTTTGTAGCATTTGCTAGGTGGGTTACACATGGATAACTGACAACTGTAGTTGGACAGCAAAGGTGCATGTCTATTCCATTATGTTCAATATGTGACAGATGTTAACTGTAGAAATCAATACAATTCTGGTATCTTTTAAAATGACGATAAGTGATAGCCTTAATCTCCAAAATAATCCATACACATCCACTTCATAATGGCCCTGTAATCTATGTTTCATAATCCTTGTGACATCCTTTGAGATCTCCCAAACTTCTCCTTTTCCCTTCACTTCCATTTGTTTGGAACAAGCATTGCAAGTTTTTTTGTGGTCACGTGCCATGCTCTATGTATACTACAAATCCTATAATCTCTAGGCCATCTTGGGAGCAAGCATGAGACAGTGGCTATTTTTCTACATACAATGAGACCATGGAGAACAAATGTAGTAATTATCTAACAGGGAATCCGTTCACAGCAGCAAAAAAAGGAATTTGAAGATTTGGAGGAGGCTGAGAGCAATAGAAGAGACTTTTTTTTTTTTTTTGCATTAAGAATACAGACTTGAATAGAATTTCCTTTTTTTCTTTTTAAACCAGAGTTTAGTGTCTCGTTAAGTCAACTGTAGATTCGATCACCATTTTCATCTGCATGCATGTGAGTAGAAAAGTACTGAAGCCAGGCAGCTATTATGTAAGAGAACATCAGCAATGGTATCCCCTGCATTCCCTTCTCTACAGATGTCCTTTCATGCTTTGTCTGTCTTTGCCTCTTAGATTCCTGAACAAGATGAGGACTACATGGAGGACAGTTTCTGTGTCCAAGAGGACGATGAAGAAGAGGAGGAAGAGGATTCCAGCACTGAGGAAGTAACAATGGACCTCAACCTCTGGCAGCAGGACAGTTTTGTTGGTGGCCGTAGACAATACTGCACCAGGCGCCAGCTAAAGCTTAAAGGTACAAAGTCAAAACAATCCAAGGCCCAACCTACAGAAAAGAGGAGAAGAATTATCATCCACAATGATTCTAGTGATGAGGAAACCAAAGCTACTTCTGACCAGCAAACATCCAAAGCCAATACTTCAAGGAAGAGCTGTCCAGCAGTGCTTTGGCAGAAGAGGATGCATGAACTGACTTTACCCTTGAAGACTGTGGCTGCTTTGAAAAATATGGAATACTTTGATTTACCTTTGAAGGATCGATGCCAAAACAGAATGAATGCCCAGGCTTCCCTGTCCGAAGAGCTGGACTTTCAGACAGAAGCTCGGTCCTCATTCAATACCTCTAAACCTCGAATTTCAAGTAGTAATCTCTCTCCAGACAAGGTAATGTTATCTTTTATTTTTGCTGAAGTCATCAGAGTTTAGGTGGAAATCCAGACAACACTTTCTATTTTGGATAGAGTAGGGAAGAATTAGAACCTCTGTCAGACCTTTAGTGGGTCTGTATAACTGTTGTGTCTCTTGATCAGAAGGGGACATGTACCCAACAGGAAATCGCAGGAAAGCTCATTTCTTAACAGCAAAACTTTCATCCCCATTGGGAGATTTTCCTCATCAGAGGTCAACTGTGTAACATTCTTTAATTTCACATTACTTTCAGGATGGGAATGTGGGAGAATCTCTCCTTGGGGACATGGCAGAGGTTCTGACTCTTCCCCAATCTGAGCAAAATTGGGGAATAAAAAAAATCTGAAGTTTATCTTTAATTCTTGAGAACTGCCACATGGAAAAAACAAGGCTTCTGCCCTGAGTAATCACATAATTACATTTTCTTAAGCTTGTTTAAAGCTGCAAATAAAGAAACAGCCCTGAGTGCTTCTGGATCTTCTCTGTCTTACCGGGACTGGTGTCAACAAGCCTGAAAGTAGAATTCCAGCTTAACCCAAACTACTCTTAAAGCGCCCCATTGTCCCCTCCTAACTAACCCGTGTAAGAAGGATGTAGGTACTGCTGCTTCTGTCTGGTCACGTTATCTGGCTACCCTGTGTCAGCCAGCAGGGCTTCAGGGGAGAGGAGAGAATGCTTAAATGTATGGGCCATTAAAGCCTATGGGTGACGTCACTTCAGGTTTTGGACCGTTCTCTTCTCTCTTCAGCCTCTGCTGGCTGACACGGGAGATCAAGTGACTGGCCTGAAGCTAGGTGAGATAGGTAAGTATACATCTTTCTTTCTGAGATTAGCAAGCATAGCTGGGGTTAGAGTTCAGCTAGAATTCGAACTTGTGTTCCATGCATCCCTATGTGGACAGTCTCATTTATGTCAATTGGGATGCAGCGGCTGCATGGACACAGCTGTGCAGGTGTGTGTCCTTGAACGCATACTGTCTGCATTCAGGGACATGTACCAGAATGGAGAAAAAACAACAAAACAAACAGATGGTGCACTGGCCTAGTGCATTGCCTTAAAAAATGTATTTAATAAATGATAAAAGTAGGTATTTTACGTACATAGGTATACTACTTGCCTGTCAGCAATGGGGACTGTGGAATTCCAACAGGCTAACGCGTTTCCTCAGAGCCGGGCTCTGAGGAAGAGGCAAGTCCTTGAAACGTGCTAGCCTGTTGGAAGTCCACAGTCCCCATTGCTGACAGGCACGTAATGCGGATTGGACAGAATTGTTATGATGTGCCTTTGACTGTATTGTCGTTTTGTGAGTACAATACCTACTTTTATAATTTATTAAGGTAATGCGCTAGGCCGGTGTGCCCTGTTTGTTTGTTTATTTCTCCATTCAGTACATTTGGACTTCCCCGGTCTATTGAAGGCAGCAAGGCGTGCACATTCCAGGACATTCGTGATGTGGTCCTAATCTATACTGAGCCCATCCCTAAGCTCAGGAGGATTTGGGTTTGCTGTTTCTTCACATGTACCAGAATGGCTGTCATAAGAGAGCAGCAGCTGCATTCCAATTGACATAGTTACATAGTTAGTCTTGGCTGAAAAAAGACAAGTCCATCCAGTTCAACCAAAAAAAAAATTAATAAACTCTAATCCTATACCCATAATTGTTCCAATTTGCTCCTGCAGGGCAAAAAATTCCTTCCAGATCTCCCGAGAGGCAATCAGATATTCCCTGGATCCACTTTACCTATAAATGTTAGCATGCTTGGCTGTAAAGGAGGGTTCAGTTCTACTCTGCAAGCATGGCAATGCTACAGAATGTTAGGCCAGTGTCTTTCTTCATGCGTATAAAAGTGTTTAAAGTTTATAAAATCAAGGGAAATATTACTCTCTTAAAGTAATTGGAAAGGTTTGAATTTTATATATTTAAAATAACAAACATGTTACATTTCCCGGTTCTGTGCAATAGCTTTGCCTTCTCTTTTGGGGTCCCCTGCTGGCACTCCTGACTCCTCCTTCCTGCCAGATGCCCCCATAGCAAACCACTTTGCTTGTGCAGGCTCACTCCTGAGCCCTGCTGTGTGTCCATTGACGCACAGAGCATGGCTTGGCCCCACACCCTTCTCTCTTCTCATTGTCTGTGATTGACAGCAGCAGGAACCAATGGCTACTGCTGTCTCTCAGCCTATGAGGAAAGAGAGCATCTGCTCGTGTGCACAGCAGTGGATCGAGATCAGGCTTCTGTAAGTATAAAGGGGGGCTGGGGTGGGGGGAGCTGCACCTAATGCTGAGAATGTATAAAGGTGAAAAAACCTTCAGCTTTTAAAACCACTTTTAAACTCCGATTGGAATAAATTGAGTGTTTTCTGAATGACATGTGCAGCCTACCAATTGGTTTTGTTAACTCTTTAAGTGTCACTTGCAGAGTGATTTGATAAGACTTTGTAATTTATATGTGATAAAACCCCGCAGCTGGAAGATACCTCTGTGAAATCTGGCGGCGACTCTACGTGGATGGCCTCCTCTATGAATGAGTCCTCCATCGGGAAGGTTCTTGGATCAGCAGTGAGCAGCAATGGGCTCTGCATCCTAGCAGACAGCCGGGAAATCTCTTCTGGTCCTGAGGTCATCTCCTGCCTGAAGAGCACTCATGGGGTGCGGGTGGAAATCTGCTCCCTGGGGGGCTGTGATTACATTGTCAGTAACCGCTTGTCTGTAGAACGGAAATCCCAGTCAGAATTCTCTAACTGCACAAACAGAACTAAACTGGCTGAACGGATCCAACATCTCCGGAGCATGTTTGACCGGGTCTGTCTCATCGTGGAGAAGGATCGCGTGAAACCAGGTGTGATATACACAGTGTGTGAACTCATCCAAACGCCTTCTACCCGTATGGAGTGATAAAGAAAGCTTTATTGCTTTTGGGTTCGTTTTTATTTTGATTGCGTTTTTTCCTTTTTTTTCATACTTTTTCAACCACTTTAGCCCCAAGCCTATTCTGACATTCCTCTCATACTTGTAAAAATCAGCATATTTTTCCCTAAAAAATTACTTGGAGCCTCCAAACATATTAATTATATAATGTTTGGAGGCTCTAAGTAATTTTCTAGGGAACAAAAAGCAGATTTTTACATGTATGAGAGGAATGTCAGAATAGGCTTGGGGCTAAAGTGGTTAAAAAAAAAAAAAAAAAAAAAAAAAAAAATATATATATATATATATATATATATATATATATATATATATATATATATATATATATATATATATATATATATATATATATATATATATATATAAAATAAAAAAATATATAATTGTTTTTTTTTTTATAAATATACACACTTTTTTTTTTTTTTTTTTTTTTTTTTTTCCAAGTAGAGGCCCTAGAGAATAAAATGGTGGGCATTGCATTTTGTTTGTGGCACACTATTTTTGCAGTGGTTTTTCAAATATATTTTTCTTGGAAAAAATACACTTTCATGAATTTTAATGCACAAAAACAAGTTTCCCAATTGTTTCGTAAAATGTAATAGATGATGCTACACAGAGTAAATAGATGTCACTCTTTAAAATTGCTTGTGAAATTATTATTATTATTATACAGGATTTATATAGCGCCAACAGTTTGCTCAGCGTTATGGTGACAAACTACAGTATCTAAAAAAAAATCTCCATGGGTGACACTTTAAAGGCCTTTACAGGTTACCAGTTTTGCGTTACACAGGAAGAATGGTGCTAGAATTATTGCTCTTACTCTGATGTTCATGACCATACCTCACATGTGTGGTGTGATTGCAATTTATGTATGCGTGCGAGCATGGTGTGACGGGTGCTTTACAAAGTTTTTTTTTTGGGTTTTTTTTACACTAACTTTTATTTATGTATTACTATCACAAGGGACGAACAACACCCCATGTGATGGCAATAATGAGTGACAGGTCCTCTATACTGATAAATTATTATTTGACCCCAGATCTCTACTCTGCCCTTTAAAAGCATCTCATCAAAACAAGATTGGTTTGATCAGACGCTTGTATAAGCCACGAATGATGTTCTTAATACATTCTGGTGAAGCTGGAAGTGACAAAATTCTCATTGCTTCTGGCTTCTTATACCGCAGAGATGATCAGGGAAAATCTGGTGCCCTAGTTCACCTTAATGGTAAGCCCACACAACCACTGGCTTCAGTCCCGGAGGGTGACCCCTCTTCCGCCACCTGTAAAAGCGATCCAGCAGCTAATTAGCCGCTAGGATCACTTTTATATTAACCCCTTCATGCTGATGTAACACAAATATGCAGCCTCACAGAACTTGACTTTTTTCCGTGGGGCCGCATAGTTGTGTGTCTCTCTCTCTCTCTCTTCCCCTCTCCCCCCCCTCTCTCCCTCTCTCTCCCTCTCCCCCTCTCTCTCTCCCTCTCTCCCCCTCTCTCTCCCCCTCTCTCTCCCCCTCTCTCTCCCCCTCTCCCTCTCTCCCTCCTTGCATAGAGGGGGAAAAAACAAAAAACCTGTTTGCTAAAAATAAATACTAAAAAATAAAGAAAAAAATATTTAGATCAAGGTTTGATCTAGTTCAGTGCCAGGGTTAGTGTTTGGGTCAAGGTCAGGATTTTTTTTTTTAATTGGTATCAGTGTCAGTGTGTTTTAGGTAAAAACAAAACCCCCCAAAAAAACAAAATGCGCACTATTGTTTCTGGGCTGCTCTTTGGTGGTAGGTTATGGTAGTAACAAGAAACACAGCTAAAGTTTAGAAAAAAAAGGATTTTTGTTTTCTTTACAATTGTGGGCCAGTTTTCCTTTGATAATAAAAAAAAAATATCAGGAGATATCCATTACTATTTACCACCAAATGAAAGCCCAATTGGTCCTGAAGAAAACAAGGTATAATCCACATGGATGTATGAAGTAGTTGTGATGATATGTACGGTTTTACGAACACATGTCAACGTTGCAAGACTGTGCTTAGACGTTAAGATGTGTTTTACCTTTAGGCGTGAAGGGGTTAAAGCCAATCCTCTGCAATAAAAAGATACCGGGATGATGCCTGTTATACCCCATTTCAACCTGGACTCATACCAGTACATCGCGGAGACTGAAGTGGTTAATTTGTGTGTGTGTATTTATTTACACACTGTATATACTGTATATATCAGAGCCATCCAATAAGGGGCAAAACACTTATGTAATTATAAGCTTGAGCTACTGAGCTCTGTGACAAGCTTTTTGGAGCAAAGACAGAAAAAAACACATGGAAGGTAGCCTAAAACATCACTTGGCGGCGCAAAAGAGAATACATACTGTTAATACACCAAATTGCATATTTCTGCAATTTAAAATCTATTTTTTATTTTATTATGATTAGGACTAAATAAAATCAATGTACAAAGCTGCTACACATCCCTTTAAGCCCAGTTTGTTTTGGTGGTTGGCTTTGCTGAACTAGTGAAATGACTGTCAGTCCAAGAGTTGGGTTCCCTTAGTAATGTTCATTTCTGTTCTGCAGGAGAAACCTCTCGGCCCTGGCAGAGAACAAAGTATTATGACAGCACTCTGTCTTCTTTAATCAGCGCCGGGGTCCAGGTCCTCTTCAGCTCCAGCCAGGAGGAGACAGCGGGGTTACTGAAGGAACTGTCCTCTCTGGAGAGGAGGAAGAACATGGCCATCGCAGTCCCCACTCAGGTGACCAACCACAAGCAAGAAGCACTGAACTTCTATCTGTCTATCCCCAATGTCAGCTACATCACTGCCCTCAACCTCTGCCACCACTTCAGCTCAGTCCGACACATGGCCAACAGGTGAGTCTATGCTATCAGAGGATGAGCTCATCCATCACTCTGCCGTCTCCTCCTATCAGCGTACAACTTGCATTGCAGCACACATCATTGGCTTCTCTGAGCTATGCTGTACAGTAGGCAGCAAGAGGCTGATTATTAATATACTGGATTTATATAGCGCCAACAGTTTGCACAGCACTTTACAACATGAGGGCAGACAGTACAGTTACAATACAGGAGAAATCTGCTCGTTTGAGCTTACAATCAAGTCCAATTCAGGTACTTAAAGGGGAACTAAACCCATCGATGTAACCATTTCCAAAACCATTTTCCCAGAGCTTGCCGTGAATATCATCTGGCACATTTGCACAAATGAACTGTCAAAGCCATCAAATGGTTGGTGTCATACCTGATCACATGTGCAGCACCATGGCAATGGCAGATCAAACAGAGGCTAAGATGGCAGCTTATTTGGCAGTAAAGGATATGGAGGGTTTAGTTCCACGTTTTAGAAAAAAAAAATACACAATGTATTGATTGGGGCAGAGCAGTGGCTAAGTGGTTGGCACTAGCAGCACTAGGGTCATTGGTTTGAATCCCAACCACCCAATTTGGAGTTTGCATGTTCTCC
This sequence comes from Staurois parvus, assembly GCF_062004578.1. Taxonomy (NCBI): domain Eukaryota; kingdom Metazoa; phylum Chordata; class Amphibia; order Anura; family Ranidae; genus Staurois; species Staurois parvus. The sequence goes on along the minus strand of NW_028318774.1, from coordinate 73,308 downwards.
CTGTGCCTACATGGGTTTCCTCCAGGTACTCCGGTTTCCTCTCGCACTCCAAAAACATGATGCTAGGTTCATTGGCTCCTGTCTAAATTGTCCTTAGTATGTGTATGTATGAATGTGAGTTAGGGACCTTGGACTGTACGCTTCTTGAGGGTTAGGGACTGATGTGAATGTACAATATATATGTAAAGTGCTGTGTAAATCAATGGCGCTATATAAGTACCTGAAATAAATATTAAAGCCAGACCAAATGTACACATTAATGCAGCTCCGTAATTTAACGTTCACAAGAAAAACATGAACGCTTCTCTTGCTGCCCTATGCCTCTCTAGCAATGCTAGTTTCCTGGTTGTTTGCTGATCCTCTGCCTGAAGTATGTGAAGTTACTAATCCAGAAAAAGTAGTAAGAGTTTCTGACGCCTTATATGTATCCTTGCTCTGGATTCGTTCCCCAGAAAGTACTGAAGCCAAAGGATCACCATGACAGTTGGGTCACTAACATTTTCAGAACAGGTCTTCAGCGGCAGCGTCTGCATTTCTGTCATGACCAGTTTTCTTCAGCATTTCAGTTCACAGAACTGAACAAATTTACCCAACAAGCAGCTGGATTGTCTATGATGTCCATACCAGCCGGGTTTTCTTCTCAATCTGCACCTCACTTTAATATATAGAAAGATCCTGTCCCTGAGTCAGGCATTTTCTGTTATGGGGTGACAACACTTTCCCCGTCTCCCAGTTGCTCTCGTGTTGTCACCCTGTCAGATACGTTTTTCAGTAGAGACAATATGCAGCCATTCCACTGTGGTTGTGGGAGATCAGCAGGACGGAGATGGAAATAAGGTGACCGTGTATTTAAAAGGGAAAAACACATGGCATCTGTTTGCTACAGCACTCTGTATACAAGCTAAATGTCATCTTGGGGTTTTAAAGGGAATGCATTGCCCTGGTTACACATGCACCGGTGCCATTAACCACTTGCCCTCCTGAGGATTTACCTCCCCCCTTCCTGACCAGGTAATTTTTTGTATTTCGATACTGCGTTACTTTAACTGACAATTGCGCGGTCATGCAACGCTGCACCCAAATGAAATTTACCTCCTTTTTTTCCCCACGAATTGAGTTTTATTTCAGTGGTATTTGATTGCCTGTGCCGTGTTATTTTTTGCGACAATTTTGAGCAAAAAAACTATATTTTGGACTTTTTGCTATTAAACATGTCCAGTAAAAAAATTTTAAATCAAATTTCATCATAAATTTCGCCAGACCCCACCCAGAAATGCGAAATCACGTGATTTTGTGCTCCCCTGCCCCCCTGTAGCCGTATATTTGCTATAGGGCAGCGCAGAAGCGGTTAAAGTGGTTCTAAGGCCTAAACCTTCTTTTACCTTAAATACTACTAATAGTGAATCACTTGTACTTGATATGTGCTCCTACCAGTAATATTAAGGCAAAATGCATGAAACACCAAACAATGAAAAGTCTTTTCATGACGAAATCCCAATTATGATGAACAGCCGTGTCCACAATAATCCTCCACATGTGTAGTGAAATAGAGACTCTGGTACTGAGGTCAGGCAGTGATGTCAGACAAGAAGGCCTGGCTCATAGTCTCCACTCTAATTCATCCCAAAGGTGTTCTGTGGGGTTGAGGTCAGGACTCTGTGCAGGCCAGTCAAGTTTCTCCACCCCAAACTCGCTCATCCATGTCTTTATGGACCTTGCTTTGTGCACTGGTGCACAGTCATGTTGGAACAGGAAGGGACCATCCCCAAACTCTTCCCACAAAGTTGGGAGCATGAAATTGTCCAGAATGTCTTGGTATGCTGATGCCTTACGAGTTCCTTTCACTGGAACTAAGGAGCCAAGCCCAACCCCTGAAAAACAACCGCACACCATAACCCACCCTCCACCAAACTTTACACTTGACACAATGCAGTCAGGAAAGTACCGTTCTGGCAACCACCAAACCCAGACATGTCCATCGGATTGGTCACTCCAGAGAACACATCTCCACTGCTCTAGAGTCCAGTGGCAGCATGCTATACACCACTGCATCTGATGCTTTGCATTGCACTTGGTGATGCAAGGCTTGGATGCAGCTGCTCAGCCATGGAAACCCATTCCATGAAGCTCTATGTGCACTGTTGTTGTGCTAATCTGAAGGCCACACCAAGTTTGAAAGTCTTTGGACTCTGCAGACAGTTGGTGACTTCTGCGCACTTCAGCATGTGCTGACCCCGCTCTGTCATTTTATGAGGCCTACCACTTGGTGACTGAGTTGCTGTTATTCCCAGTTGCTTCCACTTTGTAATAATCCCACTAACAGTTGACCGTGGAATATTTAGTAGCCAGGAAATGTCACGGATGGACTTATTGCACAGGTGGCAACCTATCACGGTACCACGCTTGGAGTCACTGAGCTCCTGAGAGCGACCCATTCTTTCACAAATGTTTGTAGAAACAGTCTGCATGCCTAGGTGATGATTTTACACATCTGTGGCCATGGAGGGGATTGGAACACCTGAATCCAATGATTTGGAGGGCTGGCCCAATACTTTTGGCAGTATAGTTTATCTTGCTTGTAACATCCTAGATGGAAAAGAGGTGTCACAGACTTCGGTATCTCTCCTCTCTTCCTCACTTATTGTGATCTGTTGTGTACTCCGTCAAAATACTCCAGATAGTGTGAATAACGTTCAGATGATTTATTAACATAAAAAAAAACACTTACAAATGGTCAGACATGTGTGTAAGTCATAAATGCTGCTGGTGCCGGCTCCAGACAGTCGTGGGTGATGTCAGCACGACCTCTGCCCAGCCCCGACGTACGTTTTGTCTCAATAAATGTCAGGGAGGTCAGGTGACTGTGCTGACATGCATGCTGAGTCTAAACAGACATGTGAGCTCACCGTGACCGCACCTCCACTACAACTAGTATTAGACTCCAAATTTAAAATCTAAAAAAGTGACTGCTAGTACAACAACCACTGCGGAATAATTGGGAAGAAATCTGTCACTACACACGTGGAGGATTATTGTGGACACGACTGGTCATCATCATCAGGACTTTGTCAGTAAAGGACTTTTTCATTGTTTGGTGTTTCATACATTTTGATGTAGTAATATTATATAGAAGCACATGTAATGTATAAGTGACTCCCTATTCGTATATGTTTTATCAATAATACGTGATATCCAGTTGTAGTTGTGCTGAGTATTTGTATTCGTATTTCTTGAGTGCAGCTATTGTTTCATTGTTTGTTTCATGGTTCACAATTTGTTTGGATTTTTTTTGGCACTTAGCGCAGCTACAGAAATTTCATATGGTTATAAACCCTTACATATCCCTGGTGAAGTGACCGGCCCCAGGTGATACACAGAGGTAAAACAAATCCTCCTAAATAAGTTGAACGGATGAAGAGAATAATGCAGATAAACAGGTACAAGTGCTGAATTTGTAAAGCCTGTCTGAGAGTTCAGAAAAAATGGGGCAAAGAGTTGAAATTAGATGCTGCAAAACTCTCAAGAGAGACCCCCACCTCTATACAACTACCAGGAACAGAGCTGAGGCTCTGTTCCCTGAGCTGAGCTCCCTCCCCTGTCACCATTTTTCTCTTGGTGTCAGGAAAACTTGTCAGAAGTGATTCATGCAGGTAACAGGAGAATGAAGGAGCAGAGAGAAATGACACTTAGGGCACTTAATTGAGATAAGCACACACCATGGAGGGATATGCTTTGTAAATATGTTTTGTCTGGGGGTATAGAACCACTTTGAAGTGAACTTCCACCCAATATTTCATGTTTGTCCCCATGTCTTTCTTCCTGCTGCCCCATTAATGTTTTATTTTTTTACACAAAGTTTTCATACCTTTATCTTGCCTGAAGTACTTCCTCTGATCATATCTGCCCGCCTGTTGGTTCCTGGGATATGTGTGTTAGGAATCTCAGGAATCAGTGGGCATCCCCCACTTCAAGCTTTGCCATACTTCCAAACTGGAAATGATGGAACGCCAGGCGGAGACTGGTAGCTATCTTCCTTTTGGGATGAATTGATTGACAGATTGTCATAGCAATGGGGCGGGAGCGTCCGCCAACACAGTCATTGCTATGGCAACCTTCAATACAAGGAATGCGCCGTGCCTTCTTCACTGCGCAGGCACAAGATCGGCAGGTGCATGCTGGGTAACCAGCAGCACCATTTCCCGGATAAATGTCCATGCAGGCTTCAGATGCCCACACTTAAGATGGAAACTTGCATAATCTACAGGGGCCAGTAAGTAATATTTTTGTTGAAATGGAAATCAAATGATTACAGGTACAGTTTATGCCGAATTGCATGGCATAAGCTGCCACGATCACTGGGGTGATATAAATAAATAAAAGACCGGAACTCTCCTTTAACACATTCCCTGCATTAAGGGGAAAAAATGTTGAGGTAACGGTATTGCCCCTCACCCGCCCCTTATACTCGAGTCCTCACTCAATCCAGCACATTGCCTGTCTGTAGCAGCTGTATTCTCTCTCCTCTCTCACAGGCTTTGCTGAGGCAGCAGGAGCTATTGGCTCCTACTGCTGTCAGTCAAATCTGTGACAGGGGCGGGGCTAAACCACTCTGTGTCTATGGATGCAGGCAGTGCAACTCAAGATCAATCCTGCATGAATGTCCGCATAGCAAGAGGCTTGCTATGGGGCTCACGAAAGGGAGGAGTGCCAGCAGGGGACCTGAGAAAAGGAGGTTTGGGTCCACTCTGTGCAATTTCATTGCACAAAGCAGTAAGTATAGCATTTGTATGGGCAGCACAGTGGCTAAATGGTTAGCACTTCCACCTGGCAGTACTAGGGTCGTTGGTTCGAATCCAAGCCACGGCACCACCTGCCTGGAATTTGCATGTTCTCCCTGGGCCTGCGTGGGTTTCCTCCAGGTATTCCAGTTTCCTCCCACACTCCAAAGACATGCTGGTAGGTTAATTGGCTCCTGTCTAAATTGGCCCTAGTATGTATGAATGTAAGTTAGGGACCTTAGATTGTACACCCCTTGAGGGTTAGGGACTGATGTGAATATACAATATATATGTGTGTGTAAAGCGCTGCGTAAATTGACGGCGCTATACAAGTACCTGAAATAAATGTTTTTATTTTTTTTTAAATAAAATGTACTTTACATTCATTTTATTTGTTAATGGCAAGCCAGAAGCATCTAACAAGTGCAGTGTGTTGGCAGACACCAAACTGCATGGTACTTCATGATTTTAAAGCTACACCTGCTGTATTTTTTGTGCTTTCCCATACATTTGGCTACCCATTGAAATGAATAGACTGTGATGAACGCACTACGCAGGAATGCACACAAACATGCATGTTCCGCTCTTTGTCTATTTAGAACTCAGACATTTGTCCAGTATAGAATTCCCAGCTCTTTCCTGCACCTGAGGAGCCACAGCTGAGGTGTACAGCCAGACATACAAGTAGATGGTTGGACATGGACATGTTGGCGCTTCTGTGCATCAGCATTTCCCCATGCCAGCTTCAGCTCACCAGGCGCAGGAAAGCTATGTGAATTTTACGTTGGATATATCAAATACCTGCATTCTTGTGCATGAGGCCTTCCCTACATGCGTATTGATTTGCTATTGGCAACCAAAAATAGTTATTTTCAGATGCTTTGAATGCGATGAGAAAAATGCTAATTAATACTTGGCAAACTGGCATGAAGACATTGTGTGGTGACCCCGGCCATAGTTCCAAGTTCTAAGGTGTACCTTTCCTTTATTCCACAGCTCTGTAGATGTGCTCTCCACCAAAGGACAAGTGAGCCGGCAGAAGGCCGAGGAGATCTACCGCTACCTTCATTATCACTTTGATCCACTAATGCAGCAGACTGGTGCCAAACGGAAACCCCACGTGTAGTCCAATCACTGACTCCTCCATGTTCCTTTATGTGCGAAGGAGACGTTATTGCAGGACAATGATTTCCAGTCCTCTGCACAAGCACTTTTTGTACATTGAGTCTGTTTTGTGTTATCTATTTTGTACATGCAGATAAAATAAATATTTTGGAGGATATTAATAATGCTGCCAAATGTGTGTGTTGAAGGATCTGACTATCCTTTGAGCTTACATATATATGAATTGGATGCATTTTGAAAGGGAGAATGTCACCAGCACACCGAGGATCACCAATATGGGTGCACGAGTTTTAATGAACGATCATATAGTTACAGCATGGCAATGTATCGAAGTCTGGCATGACCCCTTCATCAGGCATGTGAGACTTCAAACCATTGCCATGCTGTAACTATGGGATCGTTCATTGAAACTTTTGGACCCATATTGGTGATCCTCGGTGTGCTGGTGACATTCTCCCTTGCTGATTCTGTTCAGTTCCAGCCGACAGTCACTGCAGCACCTACTTATACACACCGCCATTTTTAATGTGTGCGTTTGGATTGTACACATGCCTTTTTAACCACATCCAATTTGTATGACGTGAAAGAACATTGCTATGCGGCCTGTTCACATAGGTCCAGGGCAACTGGTAGTGTGGATTCAGTGTGAATTAAGAGTCCTGTCAGTTTCCTGAGCAGTGCCATCCGACTCAGGAGCGAATTCAGGCCCATTGACTTCTACGGGAACTCTTCTGAATCGCATGTCTTTCAGCTTTGAACAGAATACAATCCTGACATAAACCACTGAACAACTACTTTGTCAATTATCTGTGAAAACAGAGAAGCACCTATGTGTGAATTTATTTTTTATAGTGTTGCATATTTTATAGAACAGAATTTATGGCTGCTTGTATCCTGTTGTGAAGACTTCACTTCTTGTTTTGGTTACAACACTTGTCACAGCAGAAAGAGAGTGGCTATCCCCAAAGGGGACATAGAAAACACTAAAACCTCAATTAGATTATGTGTTTCTCTTTGAAAATTCCCCCAAATGGGACCATGGGCAGGGATTCTTACCATTGCTTGTTTTATGCAGAGCACCTCCTATAATCCTCCCCACAAAGAAAATGTGTCTGAATATAGCTACAGTGTATCCATATAGACAAGGAGGACTGGACTCATTCAAGAAAACCAATATTCAGTCTTAAGTGAATTGAAGATGTCAAATTATTTTTTCATAATTACATATTCAAAAAAATGTTATTTTGAATTTGACACTCTACTGGATTGTTAGGGATCAGATGTCACCTGAAGTTCAGGATTGCTGCAACCCTGACAGCAGCTGAACCACATTCTGCACTCATCCTGGGTTCACATCTGTGTGGGTGGTGTCGCTGCAGATCCACACACAAATCCGTCAAGCCGCACTGGAAAATACAACCATACTGGCAACTGAGGTTCCTGTCTGTGCTGCGTTTTCAGAAGTGCAGGGACTTCTTCCCTGCGTGTCACGGGAGTCCATTCAAATTATTGAGCTCTCGTGCCCATGCAAACCGCTGCCCACACGGCTGCATAGATTTAGACTGGGAGATTGCTGCTTCATACCAACTGCCTGACCTCACCAGCCGACATAATTGCCTACACTGGAAGTGGTTCCTGCCAGGTGCTTTTATATAGAAACACAGTCAGGGGAAGTTGGTGAAGGCTTAATGACTCTTCTGGAGGTAGTTTTCTTAAGCACTTCCTGCACTTAATTCAAGGTAAGCCCTTTGAGCCGGTGTTAGTAACATTACTGAGAAGCTCTGGTGGTTCAGCTGGTGGCTGAGTTTTTTGGGCTGACCTGGCCATAGATAGAATTAAATTTGGCCATTCTCATTCAAGAGAAGCCAATTTAATGATCCACTTCTCACAAATGGGACCACTGGACCATTGTCCTCAGCATCCACAGCCAATTGACTGCATTGCTGAATGGTATTACGACAGCGGAGGATCCTCACTGTCAGAATACAAGAACACTGCGGGGAGGATTCACTATTCGCCTTGCTTGTATGGATGGTGGAATTTTTTTTTTTTTTTTTCTCCTATTGGCCCGCCGGGTAATAAAAAAAAAAAAAAATTGAGTGTATGGTGAGCATAACAGCTCTGGATACTGCTGGGATGGTGTCACTGCTCCAAGACTCACTCATACACAATACAATCAACTTCACCCAAAAAATTGTGTAATTTTTCTACATCCTCCATAATGCAATCAATTTGTATCCAATCATGTAGGATGCTGGACATTTGTTTACAATCTGCTGTTAGATATATAGGTGAATGTATAATGTGTGGTGAGCCTAAAACGACATGGCCATTGTCCCCTTCCCAGACAAACATACTCAGAACAAGTTAAAAAGGTATTTACAATGTGATTCATTAGAAGCTGTACGCTGAAAATAGGAGCGCAGTAGAGAGGTAACATTTAATAGGTGGGTGGCTGTGCTAACTTTTTCTCTACATTCTCCCCTTTTCAATTTCATGGCCGGTTCACACTAGGAATCGTCCATCAATAGCTGCACATTCCTCTGGCTCCATTCTACAGCCAAATGCAATTTCAAAGAGGAAAGTCTGAAATCACACCAAAGTATGGTACCTAAAAATCTCCACGGGCAACACTTTAAAAGCTTTTACAGGCTACCAGTTTAGATTTGCATAGGAGGTTTGGTTCTGATGTTTGAGGAGATACCTCATATGCTTGCAGGACTGATTGATACACTCGCCTTTTGTGCGTGAGCAGGGAGGGATGAGACATTTACATTTTTTTTTTATTTTACACTTTTTTTTTTTTTTTAATCACTTCTACTGATATCACAAGGGATGCACATCCCTTCTGATAGCTTGGACCATGACAGGACCTCTTTTTGAGGAGAGCTGTGGTCTACACCCCATAGCTCTCCTCTGGCCTCCAAAGCATCAGATCACACCAAGATTAATGTGATACGTTACTTGCTTAAGCCAGTAATGACTCGTGTACAGAAGACCAAAACCAGAAGTGATGAAATCCGTGTCACGTTCAGTTTGATGTCACACAGTGGGATGACATCTGTTCCTCTCACTGGGGCAGGGAGCCCAGTAAGGATGTGAGTAGCCTGTTCCTGATACCACAGGAGAGCCCAGTAACACCAACCCCCTTCTGTTACCTGTAAAAGTAATTTGAGCAGCCAAAGAGGATTACATTTACAACGAGCAGAATCCCCTAAAGGGGGGGAAAAAAAAAAAATTTATAGCAGCGATGACAGATCTTAACTACTTCCCATCCAGGGATGGCAGGATACGTCCTATGGAGGGGAAGGGTAATGAGTATGGAGGCTACAATTTCTAACCTCCTGAAAATGTCTCCAGGGAGCAATTCACATGAGATAGTAAAAAGAAGCATACACCAAAGTCAAAACCGATTTACTTCTTTCTTCATAAAAAGGCAGACAGAATACAGTGTGCCAATTTTTTTATTTTAAAAAGCCAACTCTCTGCCAATACAGAATTGCTTGCAGTGAGGATTGTCCTCTCACTTCAGCACAAGTGTGGGGACAATATAACAAAGTCCTGGAATTAAAGAAAACCTATGCATGGCCCTGAGCGGGAGATCGTTGTGAGATCTCCCAAACCCAGGCTCCCCCAGCGCCCAGGTAACAGGTCGTCATGACCTTCGGATAGCCAGGAAGGAGGAGGGGGACTTGTCTGCAGCCAGGTCCTGTGGGAATGCTCCTGCACCCGGTCTGTGTCCCATGAGCCCTCTATTCCCAGGAGGTGTGCGGGAGGAAGCTAGAGCTGAAGGGCAAAAAGTCCCTGATTGCTGGGGAACGGAGGACACTAGGTGCTCACATGACTGGCTGCAGCTACACGAGGAGGAGAGAGATACCGGCATAGGAGAGCATTTGCAGCACTGATCTCCCTTCTCCCCACTGTCTCCCTCACCCCACTAGATAGATTTATATGCTCTTGGTTAGAAATCAATGATTTATATGCTTCTGAAGTGAAGGAAAAGAGCTATATGGGTGAATGAGAGTGGCAGAAGATTATAAAATGTGATATTAAAAAAAACTTGTGAAGAAGCAAAATGTTGATGGACAAGATTGTGGGGGTGGCGCACACAGGGGGGCATGGCGACAACTGAGGGTCTTGGACACAAAGGGATGAAGGCTAAATAAAGAGACGATTTGAAAAGAATTTGAAATTCCTGAGGGGGGGAAAGAGGTAGACAGAGGAGAGGAGGTAAAAGAGAGGAAGGAAAAATATTTTCTTGGAGGAGTGGATATCTGAATACCTAAGATATCAGATATAAATTTAAATGAAAAACAAGGCAAAAAAAAAAAGGTGGTGGGACAAAGGCCCTGCAATCAAGTTCAATTAAAAAAAAAATATATTCCCGGGCAGGAAAAACAGACTTCAGAGAGGGAAAATGGAATGAATGAAAATAATTTTGGAAACCAGTAATGGAGAAGGCTCCTAATTATCCTTGGGACTACCTAATATTAGCCAAAATTTAGAAGAAGCAGACCTAGTGAAAACAGGTCCGCAAGAGAACTTAGAAGAGTAGGACACTCATCTGCCAACTAAATCAGAAATTGCTGGAATGTTTAAAGGTTTGGAAAAATCTATACAGCAGGAAATGGTGAAGTTACATAAAGATCTGGGGCAGGTGTTTAGAGTAGAGGAGACGGAAGAAAAAAAAATAAACAAACATGCCCAAGTGATCCAGTCCATAGGAAAACAAATGGTAGAAATGAAGAAAGAACATAGAAACCTGCTATATAAATTTGAAGATCAGGGAAATGGGCTTAGAAGAAGCAACTTAAGGATAAAAGGTTTTCCAGAGATCTCTCAAGGAGAAGATTTGATTGAGGGAAAAAAAAAATAGAGAAAATGTTAGTATAATGGACAGAGCTGCAGCGGAACTGTATAAAATAGATGGGGTGTACAGAATTGGGAGACTATCAAGAAGGCAGAAAAGGTAACCCGAGAGATGGTATTGTTCAATTCCATCACTACTGTGAGAAAGAAGAGATCTGGAAGAGGATGAAAGGAAGAGCAGCTATAAAATATGGTGAAATAAACTTAGTTTTTTGCAGATCTTGCTGCTGAGACATTAAGGGAAAAAAAAAAACTTTGAAACCATTGGTAGAACAAATGAGGAAGCAGAATGTTTGATACAGCTGGGGGTTCCCAGCATGTTTAATCGGTTGGAGAAATGGGCGTTCTGCCAAATTAAGGTTTCCTGAAGAATTGAGACCTCTGTGAGAGACTGGAGTTGCAATATATAGATATTCCTGGATGGGGTGTGGAGGAGGAAGAAAGCAGGAATATAGAAAGTGAAAGGTGGCAGGGAGCCCAAGAGCAAACTTGAAATCTGAGGGGGAGAGGAGGGTTTCCCTCTCTTTTTTTTTTTTTTTTATATCTCCCCTTTCTGTCCTCTTCTCCCTTGGAAGATGTCTGTCTTTCTTCTCTTTACCTCCAGAGAATAATTTTTTCTTCTTCTTCTCTTGAATATTCCTCCTCTTGGTTAAGCTGGCAGGACGCAGGGGGAGTGTAATTGGGTTGAGGTGGGCAGCTCAGAGCTTCACCTTAAAGTTGAATCAAGGGGACTTCGACCACAAATGATTCATAGGCTAATTAGTTCCCTAAAAAGGGAGGGGGGGACATAAAGGAGGGGGGATGGATAGATTTCTTACTATTTAGCTCTGCTAAATATTAAGAAATGTATCTGTCTGAAGAAAATCTAGAAACAAAGGGGAAGAAATGGAGGAAAGAGGAGAAGGGGGAAGATAGAGAAGAAAGGTAGAATGGAAGAGATTAATCCTTTAAAAATCCTAAATTTCTTCCCAAAGCTATTTAATTTTGTGGCTTATAATGTTAAAGAAATTCAGCACCGATTTTCTTCAGTGGTTTTTTTTGCAGGAGACACATTTAGAACGAGCAGCAAATGTGAAACTAAATTCCAGATATTATCCAATATGGTACTATGCAGATTCTCCAATAAAACGAGCCAAAGCAATAGGTTTTGCAAAGAACATTAGGTTTAATTTGGAAGACAGATTGGTAGATCCGGAAGGGAGATTTCTGTTCCTGAAGGGGAAATTACAGGATCAGGAGTGCACACTAGCAAATATCTATTGCCCAAATAAGAAACCGGAGGAGTTCCTAAAAAAAAAATACGCTTAGGAAATTATTGGATTTTAAGAAAGATCGCTTAATTGTGGCAGGAGATTTTAATCTTAGCACATGTGACATCATATCTGAGGATCCATGCAGAGGGATGGTAGTAGGTCTCTAATATAACCTTTTTTTTTTTTTTTTAAAGATTTCAATTATAACTTGTAGATATATGGAGAATTAAGCATATAAAGGATAGAGACTATACGTTTTATTCGCATGCACAAGAGATGTATTCAAGATTGGATTATATATTGTTGGACCAGCGCCTTGCTGAGTCTCTGGTAAAAGTAGAAAAGATATCAATATCGGATCATGCTCCTGTCACAATCAAATTATTATGGGGAAATGAACTGAACAGATTGATATCTCTTCTACTTTTACCAGAGACTCAGCAAGATAATTCAAGATGGCGGCAGGAGCAGACATGCAGTAGGAGCTCCTGCGCTCCTAGCCCCAATCCACTGCCATCCGGGCCACAGCAGACCCCAGCAGGGCCCCTAAGACACTCCCAGCCCAGCCCGACCACCAGGGAAGGCTTCTGGACCATTTCCCGGAACTCCAGGAATCACGGCCTACCCGCGCACCTGAAGCCGCGGCTGAGCCGCATCGCCAGACATCCGCCCGGACCGTCTCCGCTCTGCCCACCGGGTCCCGCCTGCCTGCCCAGGGCCCTCCCCATCAGCCCTGGGTCCTCGCTGATTACCCTGGACCACCAGGTACCGGCGCGGCCTCACAGTCTCCCTGGAGCCGTCCCTACTAGCTGAGGGACCACTCCAGACCGCCCGCATCCAGCCGCTGGCACCCTGCCACCACCTCAGGGCATCCAACACCCAGCGACCTTGCCTGGGAACTGCTTTGGGCCTCCCAGCACCCTGCGGGCTGCCCTGTACCCTGCAACAGCCGGCCCCAGACCAGGGACCTTTCCAGAATGCCGCCGCACCTCCACTACCTGCACCGAGAGGGTAAGCCTCCCCTTTGGGGCACCTACCACTGAACTGCCCAAACCCTATCCAATTCGGCAGAGCCAAGCCTCCCATGCGGCCTTACCACTCCCACCGACACAGGGCCCCCAGCACCCCCCAGTCGCTGGCTCACAACATCCACCTGCAGTGCTCACCTCACCCACGGACGCTGAGCCAGACTGCAACTAACCCACTCCACCTCCAGACGTCGGTCCCTTCATACACCACCTGATGCCAGGCCCTTCAGCACCATCAGCGCCTCCCAACGTCGAGGGCTCAGTGCCTGGCCCTCAACATTCGCCTGCTTACTTCGTTCACAGACGCTGAGCCTACTACAGCTGCCAACGCCTAGCCTACTCCACCTCCAGCCGTCAATCCATACCACCTCCTGACGACGACCCTTCCACTCCTCCCGACGTCGGGTCCTTCAGCACCCTCAGCGCCTCCCAACGCCAAGCCCTCAACACCTGGCCTCAACTTCTCCAGTCTCCGAGCCACCAGCATCACCAGATGCCGCGCCTACTGCACCCCAGACGTCGCGCCCTACGACCCCTCCACTCACCGAACCGCCGCACCCACAGACACCAACCTACTTCACCCGCAGACTACTACCAACCAGCTGCTATCCTTGCTGCCCTCCACTCTCCCTCTCCCCTTCCAGAAGAACTCAATAGTCTCCTCCACAGCACTACACATGCTCTGCTTCACCATCCTGGACCTGCACCCCCCTCACCTCCCACGGCGGCGGACACTTTGCTTTGCCATCCCTGACCAGCACCCCTTCACCCCCCTGACCTTTCCAGCACCCCACTCACCCCAACATGCTGCCCGCACTCCTCCATCCCTAAAACCACCTCCCTCTACCCACCCACCCCCACTAAGCAGCTCTATATTGCCCCCTTGCTTCTCCCCATTACAGCGCCCACCACCTCCTCCTGCTACTCCACTTCCCCACTGACCCACCTGCCACCATTTTCCTCCCGCTCCCATGCCACCTTCCTCACCCTCCTCCTCATATCAGCTGGGGACATCTCCCCAAACCCTGGCCCCTCACACCCCCCCCCCCCCCCCCCCTCTCACGCCAGCCAGCCGACGCAACTCCCTCAACCTCATACATGTACCCTCCTCCCCATACCTATCCCCTCTCTTGGTTACACTCCTGAATGCCCGTTCGGTTTGCAACAAACTTACCGCCATCCACAACCTCTTCATCTCCCGCTCCCTAAACCTCCTAGCACTCACCGAAACCTGGGTACAGGCCACCGACTCCACTTCCCCTGCGGCACTCACCTATGGAGGTCTCATCTGGACCCATTCGCCAAGACTGAGCGATCGCAGAGGTGGTGGTGTCGGCCTGCTCCTTTCACCGGTGAGCACCTTCCAGGTCCTCCCTAACCCTTCCTCTCTATCCTTCCCCCTCCTTTGAGGCGCACTGCATCCAACTCTTCTCACCCACCCCCCTAAGGATCGCAGTGATCAACAGACCCCCTGAGTCCATACCCCACTTCCTGGACAACTTCACCGCCTGACTCCCCTTCTTCCTCTCCTCTGAGCTACCAACCATCATCCTCAGGGACTTCAACATTCCCATCAACGACAACAACCCGGCCACTTCCCAATTCCTCCACCCAACCTCCTCCTTCGCACTCACACAGCAGACGCAATCCTCCACCCACATAGGAGGGAACACCCTGGACCTAGTCTTCTCCCACCTCTGTACCCTCAACCAGTACTCTAACACCCCCTTCCCTCTCTCTGACCACCACCTCATCACATTCTCCATCTCCCCTTCCCCCAACTCTCCCCCCCCCCTCCCCCCAAAAACGCCAAACCATCACTAGCCGCAACCTGAACCCGGCCTCCCTCCACTCAGCCGCCAACCGCCTACACGACAGCATCCTCCCACTGTCATGTCCTGACATAGCCACCACCTTGTACAACGACTCACTTTCAGCTGCCCTAGACTCTCTGGCACCCCTAACCACACGCATCATCAAACCCAGGCCGCTTCAACCATGGCAGAATGACAGCACTAAACGCCTCAAACGCCGCAGTCGCGCACTGGAGAGACTGGCGCAAAACCAGGTCCCCTCACGCATTCTCCCTCTACAAATCTGCCTTCCTCACTTACACCTCCTCCCTCCACACCGCCAAGCAGGCCTACTTTGTTAACCTAATCAACACCCTCTCCTCCTGCCCTCGCCGACTCTTCTCCACCTTCAACTCCCTGCTCTCTCTCCCCCCCCCCCCCCCTCCACTCAGTACCTCACTCACCGCCCACGAGATTGCCACCCATTTCTGTAACAAGATTGACACTATCCGTAAGGACATTGTCAACTCGCAATCTACCTCCCCACCCCTTCTCCCCCCCCTCCGCTGCCCTCACAACCGCACTGCCCTCCACCTCTCCCAAGGCCCCACCCACCCTAACCCCCCCTGCACTCCCTCAGCCCTGTCACTACTGAGGAAATAGTCAAGGTCCTCTCAGAAGCCAGCCTCACTACCCGCCCCCTGGACCCCATCCCCTCTCAACTCCTCCAGTCACCCCCCTCTTCCCTCATCCGCTCCCTCACCCACATCTTCAATCTCTCCCTCTCTACTGGCGCATTCCCCTCCCCCCTAAAGCATGCACATATCACCCCCATCCTCAAAAAGCCCTCCCTGGATCCCGCGAACCCCAATAACCTCAGACCCATCTCCCTGCTACCACTCACCTCCAAGCTCCTTGAGCGCATAGTCTACGATCGCTTAAGCGCCCACCTTATTGACAATAACCTACTTGACCCATTACAGTCCGGCTTCCGTTCCCTACACTCCACTGAAACTGCCCTCCTCAAAATCACTAACAACCTACTAAACGCCAAAGGCGACTACTCTATCCTTCTCCTGGACCTCTCTGCGGCCTTCGACACAGTCGACCACCCCCTCCTCAATAAACTACTCTCCCTTGGCATCAGAGATACCGCTCTCTCCTGGTTCTCATCCTACCTATCCCGACGCTCCTTCAGCGTCACCTACAATGGTACCACCTCCCCCTCCCTCTCTATTGGGGTCCCCCAAGGCTCTGTCCTTGGACCCCTTCTCTTCTCCATCTACACCTCCTCCCTGGGCACACTCCCATGGCTTCAATTGTCACCTCTATGCTGACGACACCCAAATCTACCTCTCCACCCCTCTCCTCACCCCCACTATCTCCGCCCGCATCACTCACCTCCTAAACAACATCTCAGACTGGATGTCGCTCCATTTCCTCAAGCTTAACCTCTCCAAAACCGAACTCCTCGTCTTTCCCCCTGCGCCCACACACACCCCCCCCCCCCCCCCCCCCCCCAGCCTATCCATCACCACCACCACTATCATTCCCACCCCGCAAGCCAAAGTCCTTGGCGTCATTCTTGACTGGAACCTCTCCTTCCTCCCTCATGTCAAATCACTTGCAAACACCTGCAGGCTCCATCTCCGCAATATTGCCAAGATACGTGCCTTCCTCACCCCAGACACCACCAAACTTCTTGTACACTCCCTCATCTCACGCCTTGACTACTGCAACTCTCTTCTCATTGGCCTACCCAAGTGCAGGCTCTCCCCGCTCCAGACCATCCTGAACTCAGCGGCCAGACTCATCCACCTCACCACCCGCTCCACCTCTGCCACCCCCTCCACTGGCTCCCGATTGCCCAACGCATCAAATTTAAACTTCTAATCCTGACCTACAAAGCCGTTCATAACACTGCCCCTGACTACCTTACCAACTTGATCCCCAAGTACCACCCTACCCATACCCTTCGCTCCTCACAGGACCTCCTTCTATCCTGCTCCCTGGTCTCCTCCCATGCAGGACTTCTCCAGGTCCTCCCCTATCCTCTGGAACTCACTGCCCCAATCCATCCGACTGTCACCTTCCCTCCCCACATTCAGGCGCTCCCTCAAAACCCATCTCTTCAGGGAAGCCTACCCCACCCTCACCTAACGGCCATCCTCCCTCATTCCTCCCACCACTTCATTCCCCTCAGCCACTTCCTATTGTGGCACTACCCCCTCCCTCCTAGATTGTAAGCTTGAAAGAGTAGGGCCCTCTTACCCCTCGTACGCCGTCTGTTTTTGTTGTACTGTGCCATGTATTGTCCCCCCTATTGTACAGCGCTGAGCAAACCCTTTGGGGCTATATAAACTCGAGGTAATAATAATAATTAATAATAAATAAAAATTAATAATAAATAAAAATAAAAATAATAAAAATAAAAATAATAAAAATAAAAATAATAAAAATAAAAATAATAAAAATAAAAATAATAAAAATAAAAATAATAAAAATAAAAATAAAAATAAAAATAAAAATAAAAATAAAAATAATAATAAAAATAAAAATAATAAAAATAAAAATAATAAAAATAAAAATAATAAAAATAAAAATAATAAAAATAAAAATAAAAATAATAAAAATAAAAATAATAAAAATAAAAATAATAAAAATAAAAATAATAAAAATAAAAATAATAAAAATAAAAATAATAAAAATAAAAATAATAAAAATAAAAATAATAAAAATAATAAAAATAAAAATAAAAAAAATAAAAATAATAAAAATAAAAAATAATAAAAATAAAAATAATAAAAATAAAAATAATAAAAATAAAAATAATAAAAATAAAAATAATAAAAATAAAAATAAAAATAAAAATAATAAAAATAATAAAAATAAAAATAATAAAAATAATAATAATAAAAATAATAAAAATAAAAATAATAAAAATAAAAATAATAAAAATAAAAATAATAATAATAAAAATAATAATAATAAAAATAATAAAAATAAAAATAAAAATAATAATAATAAAAATAATAATAATAAAAATAATAATAATAAAAATAATAATAATAAAAATAATAATAATAAAAATAATAATAATAAAAATAATAATAATAAAAATAATAATAATAAAAATAATAATAATAAAAATAATAATAATAAAAATAATAATAATAAAAATAATAATAATAAAAATAATAATAATAAAAATAATAATAATAATAATAATAATAAAGGGAAATTGTGGAGGTTAAAACGAGACACTTCTCCAGAATCAAGAGACGGACCAAAAGATTAAAAAAGAGCAATTTTTTAAAGGAAAATGATTCGGGGAAGTGTCTGTGGCAACAGTGTGGGAGGCTCAAAGCCTATATTAGAGGTATCCTGATAGCGACTGGAGCAAAAAAAAAAAAGAGGGAAAGAAGAGAAAAAATAAATATGCTTCTTAAGGAACTCTGAGTTAGAGCAGAAACATAAACAGAGTAACAAAAGAGACCATGCAGAGGGTAATAAACAAAAAGAATAATTAAACACTCTTATCTTCCAGAAAGTTATTTAATAAAATGATATGTGAGAGATATAGATGGGGAGATGGGCCAGGAAAATATTTAATGAGGGCTCAGAGGAAAAAGCAATCCAGGAATTATACAGAGAAAATAAGACAAAGGCAAATTAGTGTATTCAACTAATGATATAGCTAAAGTGTTTACTATAATAAGCTATATAATATTCCCCATAGTATTCTTTAAAGATGACGTAGGAAAAATAGAAAAAAAAAGACAGACATATTTAAAAGAAGCAGGAAAACCGAAATTAAGTGAGGAACAATTAAAATCTTTGGAATCAGAAATAACGCAGGAAGAAAAGAGGAACCTCATAATCCTCGCATGGAATGCAGGCCCTGCACTGTACTTTGAGCTCATCCTGCAAGTACTGGCCAGAGAATTTAAGAGACGAGGCTTTGGGGAGCAGTCCTACAGACAAAAGGGATCCGTCCAAAGTAAGGTAAGGGTATGAACCTCAGGCCTAACCCCTAGACCAGGGGTGGCCAACTGCGGCCCTCCAGCAGTTGTAGAACTACAAGTCCCATGAGGCATTGCAAAACTGACAGTTACAAACATGACTCCCAAAGGCAGAGGCATGATGGTACTTGTAGTTCACCAACAGCTGGCAGGCCACAGTTGCCCACCCCTGCCCTAGACTAATAAAAAAGGTAGAATAGGCAAAAGACTACAAACAGGGACTGTTCTCCACATCACATGAGCCTGGAGTCCAGCAGAATAGTCAGAAAACTCTTCCCATGAGTTGAGGATGCAGCTTGTAAAGGGGTTCCCTGTGACCCTTTTCTGTGCTGGTTACTTTTTACCAGATCAACACATGGGAGGGTAACAGATGTGATTCTTTGTGAGGCTCTAAAAATCACATCTAACTCAATAAGAAAATTAACAGCAAATGTTATACAGCCACAAGTTATACAGTTCCCAACCCCGCACAACCACCACCAAGGACCAAGATTCCGAGCCCCGCACAGCTGCCGCCCTGGACCAAGGCTCCCAACCTCGTACAACCGCCACCAAGGACCAAGAAAAATGTCAGAAGAATGGGCTCAAACCACATGTGAATTGTATAGGAATGTGGTGAAAAATTCCTGTGCAATTCATAGTGTGATCCTAGGCTAATACACTCATGTCACCCTGCTCTGCACATGCTCAGTTACGCTCTATTTTTCAGCACTATGCCAAATTTGTAGAGGCTGATCTGCAGCCAGGCTAAAGATGTACTGCTGCTCAGGGCAGCATCAAAATAGCAGCCTCCAGCAGGAAGAGACAGGAACAGCGATGGAGGCAATTTAGCAAGAAACCTACATTCCACAATAATAATTCTGCTACCAAAATTAGTGTTTGCTGTAAAGAACTTTTTTAAAAAATCACATTATGGATAAAGAATCACTTTAAATACTTTGATTTGCCTGTGTCGTGGTATTTACCACATTATAGATTCTTCCCCTCAAAGAAACCAAATATGTGGCGTACTCAGGACTGCCAAATATTCATTCATTTCCCATAGGAGCTGCTCTGTGCAAAACCTTTACACAAAGAAGGCAAGTAGAACATGTTTGCTATTTACAATAGGTTTCCTTTCCATCTCAAAAGGTTTCTCTTTCTGCGATGAGGCTGGTCAAACCACCATCAAATCCACCCTCCTAAGACCTGGGGCAGGTGAAGTCTCCCCCCTCCTGCTGGCAGCCAGCATGCTTCACAAGGAGATTCTCCCTCACATCCCCAAAAGAGAATTAACAGTCCACATTAAAATGGAAAGCTATGTAGGATGGTAGTGATGTATTTTTGCTTGGCGTCTTAACCAGCTATATAGTTTGACTCTCAATGCAACTTCCCAAAAACAGGAAGACCTTCTCTAAAAATAAATAAGAAACTATAATGGCAATGTTTTTATCTGGCTGTTTTTGGCTCTAGTCTTATCTGAAATCACAATGATGTTGCCGCTCTTGATTTGAAAACTCATTCAAGGTCATTTTACGCATAGTATTGAAGCTAGGGTTAACCAGGGAACTGGAATTTTTAATAGAGAGCAGCAGATCGGTCATCTGGGAAGGTTTCCTTGACTGGGACCTGTTTCCCAGAAAGAACACTTTCCCCATTATTCTACTCATGTCAGCTCTTCTTATACTCCCTAAACATGATGTAGGGGGGCACACCACAGACATTATCCAGCTCTGGGTCTAGTTGTTCTCCTCTAACAAGGTTCAGTGTGTAAATGTATACAGCAAACTATTACAAAGGCTTGCAGTAACCTGTTCCAGAAGGTTGCCCAGCAAGCGGCAGCTTCAACCTTCGATCTCTTCCAAGGCACATATCTCATGGCTGTAGCCTGGCCTTCCAATGACAGAAAATAAAAATGCGTTTACATTCAGTATAAACATAATTTAATAAATGGCATACAGCATAAACATTTAATAAATGGCAAACAGCAAGTTTCTAGGTCTACTCAGAACAGGAGCTAGAAAAATAATAATCTTTTTCCTCTTCATCTGAGGACCCCTCATCTTTCTTGAACAGTTTTCCAATCACTGAGGTGTCTCTGGAGCCTGAATGTGGGGAAGAGGACCAAAAACAGTTGTGAGATCAGGTATGACAGAATAGGCACGCTAGGTCCCCCATATACATTTTTATTACACAGAGATAAAGTAGCATACCAGAGGCTTTTTTTTTTTTTTTTTTTTAAATAAGAGGAATACAAAAATATGCTGCAAATGACTGATTCATGGCTGGCCGCTTGCCATTCTAAATACATCTTAGTATACCAGTCCTTCTCTACAACACAGCAGCTACACAGCCGATGAGAGAGGAGGTCCAAGTGGGCGGTCTTATGTCCGTTAAAGGGCTTCAGCCTCCATCAGACTATTTTGTCTGGAGATGCCTCTGGCCTCAAGTACGAAACAAGGGGCAAATCTTGGCTTTGGCAGTTTTTTTTATTTTTTTTTCCAGGAGCCCATTTCGATCAGCTCAATATCCTGTCAGTATGGGACAAACTTCATGAATGCTTCAATCTGATGCATCTGAAGAGCTATGGTGTAAAGCTGGGTATAGGGGACTAGATCAAAAAGGCATTTATCATTTTTCCTAGCACTTGCATGCTGGCCCAACTAGGAGGACTTTCCAACATCCTGTGGGATTCTAGATGGGAACAAGGAGATGGGCATTACCTATACCTGTGCCATGTCAAAGACTAAACCAAGTACTCCAGATGTTGAGTTGGATCCAAGGCAAACTCCTGAGCAAGGCCAACTAAACCTTTTCAAGACCTGTATAGTCTGCTGGACATTAGTATCAGCCAATTACCCACTGAAGAGCAGGTTGTCCAAGTGCCCCACAATTGTTGATATACCGGGTCCTTAAGAAGTACCGGAGCCAACATCTTGTTAAAACACGCTGGGGATTGTAGACAGGCCAAATAATGCAAAAAAACAATAATGGGGATCATCCACTGTGAACTGTAGAAATTGTTACTGAACCCAGAAAATCAGGATGTATAGGTAGGCATCCTGATATTCACTGCAGCTAGGAAGTCCACCTGATGAAGCGAATAAGTGATCAGGTGGATTCCAGCCTGAATTTCTGACCTTTCAGGAACTTGTTGAGATCTTTGAGGTCCAGAATAGGCTAGACTCCATTTGGCTTTGGAATTGTGAACAGGCTGTAATAGTAGCCATGACACCTCTCCCCCTCTGGTTTCCCATTGGCTCATTGCACCTGTACCAATGTTTTCTGGGCCACAAAGAAAACTGCTCTTTGCGGATCCAAGGATACCCTTCAGTGCATAAAGTGGGGAGGAAAAAAAAGCAATGAAACTTCTGGTGGTAACCACTGGACACCACGCTGCAGACCCAGTCATCTATAGTTTCTGGATCTAAGCGGCTGTAAAGGCCAATAGACATTCCCCTCCCCCACAAGTGGTGGTACCCCTTCACACTGAGGAGGCTTTACCAGAACCAGTGGACTTGATGGCCCAGTTATTCTCTTGAAACAGGAAAGTAAGATTTGTTTGGAGTCAGAGGCTTATTGCTTACTAAAGTTACTCCTTTTGGATTCCAAAAGGCAGCACTGATTTCTAACCTGTCATTTTTTCTTTTAAGGGTAAGGCAGGCCATTTCTTTCCTGCAACCACGGGTCAGTGTTGACAAGGGAATCCCTCCCGCCAAGCAATTGTGTTCTCCCGGTGGGGGGAGCCGTCCCTGCTGGCAGAATACAGTGATTCTTGCGTCTATAACCGTCACTAGCAATAATTGCATGTAAAATCCAGCAGGCTGGTTGTACCCAGGTTGATCAATTGATCAACTTTGGTACATTCAGTTTGCCCATACAATGTTCGAATCCTGCTGAACCGGCCGAGATTCTAACCTTCTATGGCATGAGTGTGCTTTTACCAACAGTCAAGTGAAGGTATCCAAGGAGGGTCAAAACAAGCATTCACCTCTTATCCATGGTCTCTTTGAAGACCAGGGCCATCAGTGTCTTGTTCATATAGGAAATGGCCTGTTCAACAGCTTGAGAATCCCATTTCTTTTAGAATTGCTCCTCTATAGAGAACTAATAGGCAAAACACTTAGGTGAAAAACACCTCCAGGTGAATCCAATCTGCATACATAGCTTTCTGCAAGCGAGAGCACACTGAAAAAGATGGGGCTTTTGGCAGCTTCCGGGACCCAAAACCAGTGATTTTAGGGACAAAGCTTCCTGGCAGATGTGGTGCACGCTAATCTGAAGTTACTGCTCCAGGAATCCTATCTGTGGGTTTTTGAAGTTACTGCTCCAGGAATCCTATCTGTGGGTTTTTGTGTCTAAGACAGCCCACCACCTTAAGATTCCCCCTAGAAAGACTCCTCCACAGAGGATTCCTGTACCTCAACAGCTTCATCCTCTTCTAACGGGTTCCAAACCCAACACCCCTCCCCCCCCCAAAACCGCCTCATCATCCCCCAAAAGGAGAAGAAAGGAAGGAGAGCACCCACATTCACATCCCAGGTGTTCCAGACCAGTGAAAACTGAGAACCAATTATGCAACCCAGATACAGCTGCAGAAAATTCCTCTGACACAAAGGACATGGAGAACTGTGCGCCCCCAAAACAATAAAAATGGGCCTCCACTGCCATATGTTGCTCCAGAGAAGCTGCCCAAGTCACCCCCTCACAGGAAAAACTGTTAGGGAAGACTACCACATACTCCATTAATATCAGAGGTAAAACAAGAGTGGTCTTCACGCATCATGGCCAGGCCTTCGGGGACTCAACTCCTCTACAGAGGGATGACTGTCCTGGACCTGTATAGCACACTGTCAGCGATGTCAAATGCATTCTACCCCAGAGATCACTGCCAGCAGGAACCAGCATCAGCCAGCAATAATACAGGCCATCCTCACTATCCCGTGCAAGTTCACTTTGAAACAGAAGTGTTAAAAAGACAAAAAAAACAAAAATCTAGTACAATCAACTCCTCATTTATAGCAATAATTACCTCTCTCCAATGATGTTACTCTTCGCGATGTAGGAGTTGCTTGGAACTTGCCTCTCTAACAGGGAATAAAAAAAAAAAAAAAAAAAAAAAAAAAAAGGCACGATTTATAATATAGGACATCATAACATCCTGCCAAATATTCATTACAAGATGGCATAATTAAAGAGGACAATGACACAACTTTGGAAATTGGTTGTATGGATTTATTCACAGATTAAATATTCTGAATTGGCAAAGAGCTCCCTACAGCCCTGGCCAAAAGTTTTTAAAATGACACAAATTGCAAAGTCCCTGTTTGTTTTTCTGGGGTGGGGGGGAGGGGGGGGTTAAGTTCATTTTCATAACAAAAACATTCCCACTGCATTTCAGCCCTGCCACAAAAGGACCAGCTGACAGGTCAGTGATTCTCTTGTTAACAGGTGTCAGAGTTGATGAGGACAAGGATGGAGATCACTCTGTCATGCTGATCGAGTTAGAATAACAGACTGGAAGTTTTAAAAAGGAGGGTGGTGCTTGAAATCATTGTTCTTCCTCTGTTAACTATGGTTACCTGCAAGGAACCACATGCAGTCATCATTGCTTTGCACAAAAAGGGATACACAGGGAAGGATATTGCTGCTACCAGGATTGTACCTAAATCAACCACTTATCGAATCATCAAGAACTTTAAGAAGAGACGTTCAATTGTTGTGAAGGAGGCTTCAGGGCACCCAAAAGTATCTAGCAAGCAGCAGGACCATCTCCTAAAGTTGATTCAGCTGAGGTATCAGGGTATAGAGCTTGCTCAGGAATGGCAACAGGCCAATATGAGTGCATCTGCACAGTGTGAAGACTTTTGGAGGATGGCCTGGTGTCAAGAAGCCACTTCTCCCCAGGAAAAACATCAGGGATAGACTGATATTCTGCAAAAGGTACAGGGATTGGACTGCTGGGGACTAAGGTAAAGTTATTTTCTCTGATAAATTCTCTTTCCGATTATTTGGGACAGCCAATGAAAACCTTGTCTGGAGAAGAAAATGTGAACGCTACCATCAGTCTTGTGTCATGCCAACAGTAAAGCATCCTGAGATCATTCATATGTTGAGTTGCTTCTCAGGCAAAATTGTGAGTGAGCCCACTCCCTTGGCTAAGAACACAGCCATGAATAGAGAATGGTACAAAAACATTTCTCCGAGAGCAACTTCTCCCAACCCTCCAAGAACAGTTTGGTGATGAACAATGCCTTTTCCAGCACGATGGAGCACCTTGCCATAAGGCAAAAGTGATAACTAAATGGTTTGGGGGAACAAAAGCATTGAAATTTTGGGTCCATGGCCAGGAAACTCCCCAGACTTTAATCCCATTGAGAACTTGTTTTCAATCCTCAAGAGGCGGGTGAACAAAAAAACCCAACAAATTGCAACAAACTCCAAGCATTGATTATGCAAGAATGGGCTGCTATCAGTCAGGATGTGGCCCAGAAGTTGATTGATCCTGTCTTCTCCAATCCTCCCTGGCATGCTGTCAGTCTTTTTACACAATGCAGAAGATTAACCCCTTAGGTTCCACAGTTCTTGGTCACATGTCTTACTAAGGCCCTTCTCCCTTGATTGCTCAGTTTGGCTGGGAGACCAGCTCTTGGAAGAAGTCTGGGACAACCAGGACTCTATTTGAAGATTATGGAGGCCACTGTGCTCTTGGGAACCTTCAGTGCAGCAGACATTTTTTGTAGCCTTCCTCAGATCTGTGCCTTGTAATAATCCTGTCTGAGCTCTGCAGGCAGTTCCTTTGACCTCATGGCTTTTGCTCTGATACACTATGCATTGTCAGCTGCAAAGCCTTTTATAGACAGATGTGTACCTTTCCAAATCATGTCCAATCAATTTAATTTACCACAGGTGGACTCCAATCATGGTGCAGAAACATCTCAGCAATGATCAAGAGAAATGGGAGGCACCAAAGCTAAATGTCAAAGTGTTTTTGCAAAGGGTGTGAATACTTTGCAAATGTATGAAAAAGGAAAAAAAACTGAATTATCACATTGGCATAACATTTCTAAAATTCTGTTTTCACTTTGTCTTCATGGGGTACTGAGTGTAGTTTAATGAGGGGAAAGAAAAAAAAAAAAAAAAATTGAAACCACTGTAGTATCTATACATAGCAAAGCATATGTTAATCTCATGTGTGTATAAGGCGCCTTTGCATTACATTGCGGTGTAAGCTGGCCATACAATTTGTTTTTAATTTTTTTTTTATGTTCAGCCCCCTGGCTGGACAAAACAATAAAACAGACAGGTGGTGGATGAATGAATCCCCCTAAAACATTTTTTTCGGACAGCAGCTCCTGCTTACTGACAAAATACACTAATCAGTTGCTGCAGCAACTGAGTGAGAATAACTTATCCGTTTCACAGAAACCAATTGGACAATCTATTTCTATCAACCAGGGATGGCCGGCTTTACAGTAGCTAAAAATTGGTCTAAAAAGGCCCTTGCTCATTTATCTCCTACATAAGGCTGGCCATACAATATATAATTTTTCTTAGATTTACCAAAACCAAATAGGAAGTCAAACTGAAACACTTTCAAATTCTTATGCAAAAATCAGACAGACCCTTGTACTATATACTTGAAGGTAAATCTAAAAGGAAATTGAATAAGAAAATTGTATAATGTGCAATGGCATCTTTTTTTTTTTTTTTTTTTTTTTTTTTTTTTACACGAAATGTTGGATTGATCACATTCCCTTTTAGCAATATTTATCTGGACCTGTATTTAAGCCCCGTACACATGGGCCGAATATCAGGCAGTATCAGTCAGTTCAACAGAAGATCCACATTAAGCTCAGGTGTACGGCAGCCGGTCCAGTTTCTGTCGAAGGGGCATGACTGAAAAAGGTCTGCTGATTGGCTTTCGATCATTGGCTGAGAGCGCTGACCAGGGTGCTGTGGCAGGGGGGGGGGGGCAGTCTCCCTGTCAGAACACAATAGCACAGCAGGGGAGGTCACAGTATCATACAATTGCTTGTGCTAGTACAGCAATCTGTCTTTTTTTCGTTCAGCCCAGCCAAAACTTAGTGTGTAGGAGGCTTTAGTGTCCCGAGAGTTACTATTCATCTGAACAGATCACATTATCTACAGTCACAAGAAGAGTCTCTAATAGCATTTTCTTTTGCTACTGATTCTCAGTAAACAATGACTACAAGAGATACATACCGGTTTCTTGTTTATGTAGGCCCTAAACTGTGGCTGCTTTATGGTTTTCTGAAGTCTGTATACATATTTGTCGTTGATGGACCTGCAATAATAAAACACGTTGACACAAAAGTACAAATGGTTTCCGAACTCACAATTCCTTAATCACCCAAGTACTTCTGTCATGGAAATTTTGTATTGTTGGTCGAACTTTAAATGTGTCATATATTCGTGTTATTCATATGTCTCTCGTGTGGCTTAATTAAAGCTCTGAAGGCTGCAATTGGGCCATGCGCATGTACAATGTATGTATTACAGTACTCAGCTTGGTAATGGATGAGATGGCGGATCTGCGCTTATAGACCGGCGTGTATACCACCACGGCATTCCATGCGAATGCTGCTGTCAGTAGACCGTGGGCCTGTATCCACATATCAGCAGCATGGTACCACGTGGGCTTCATAACGCAATGCGCAAGCGGTGTGAACTCCGTGTGTAGGCTTATGCATATCTTACAACCCATTACTAATCTGAACTGTATCTCGGATGGATGTGTTTTAATAAAGATCGTATCGGGCCCATCCAGGTACAGACTGATATTTTTAGGGAGTGCTTGTGCAGAGAATTTTACATACCAATAGAAGCTAGTAGGACAGGAAATATGACCTCAGATGGCTCATAGGGGGGAAGGGGAGGAAGTCTGCTGACCTCAGAAGATTCATGGGGGAGGACCAGTGATAGATAATAGCAAAGGCTATGCTCCAATTGGAATGTACATCCTCTGTATAGGCAATCCCCATTGCATTGTTCGGTGGGAGGGGATTGACTTTATTCATGTGGGGGGCATGTGTGTATTTTTAATAAAACAGAGAGCTGGGTCTAAAATCAGCCCTTATGTGGATTGCAACCAGCCTTAGAGTGTCGTGTGATCATTCTAGGGTAACGGAGCTCCAATCACCTACATTTCAACAGAACCAAAGTATTTGGATGGGCAGGAATCGTGTAGTTTAGCTGCAGTCGTGGTAAGCGAGATTCGCACAGCTTTATGGGGGATTTCTGCGCATCCAACTGCGAGTACTCACGGTAAGGAGAAATTCGTTAAAGCGAATTTCCAAGACACTTCGGCCTTAAGTTTTTTTTAAAACACACACACACACACACACACACACACACACACACCTATCTATACAGTCTGTATTGTTGAAAGACCCTGTGTCTTCCCTGAGTCAGCACCATGCAGATCAGTCCACGGAAAAACAAAGGTTCAGAAGATGGCCCTAAACTGCTGACAGGAGAAACCCACATCAGGCCAGTTCACCAACGGGGTAACTCACCTATTGGGATGAACCTTTCCCAGGCACCAAAAGGGAGTGGGGCCAGAACACTTCCTGCTTGTAAAGGCACTGGGGAGAGAAGGCAAGGTCCCTGTGCCCAAAGGAAAAGTAGGGTGTCGATTGAAGACCACATATGAGATGTAAGCCTTCTCCTGTACATCTCAGCAACAAGTTTCTTAACAACAGAGACCTGACCACTTCAACTAAATGAAAGGGATTTACCGTATTTTTCGCTGCATAAGTTGCACTTTTTTCCCCCCCAAAAAATGGGGGAAAATGTCTGTGCGTCTTATGGAGTGAATATGGAGCGGCTGGTCTGGTATGCCCACCGTGTTAGAATGCCAGGCCGACCGCTCGGCTTTACTGTGCAGAAGAACCTGCTCCTCGGTTCAGTGGTGTCCTGCTTTCACCGGCTGTCTTCTCTCTCTCTCATCTTCAGTGTGGGCACCCGGCTGTAACACCTTGCGGCTTCACAGCCAGGTGTCCACTGTGCATGCGTGAGAAGCGCTGCGCTTTGTGAATGGCCTCGTAGTCTTCTGGGACCTTTAACATGTCCCACAAGACTACGGGGAGGACAACTGCATGGAAGTCGGAGCGGGTGTCTCCGGTCCTCTCCCGCAGTCTCCGGTCCTCTCCTGTACTATGTCTGCAGTCTTTTTTCTTGTTTTGCGCCTCTAAAATCTAGGTGCGTCTTATGGAGCAAAAAAATACGGTATTTCCTGATCAGGTGGAGGAAGTCCAAAGTTCTGTCTTGGAAAATATCTAGATAAAAACTTTGTACCCCTCCCATACATAAAGCTATATGGAACCAGATTTATTCAAAAGATTTATTCAAAAGTGACGTGACACAGGCACATGGATTGTAACTTCACCTGTTGATGGAGCCCAGCATTCCTGGAGAAATATGATCGCACTGCGGGGTATTAGCCAGAGGAAAGATACCAGAGGAAGGAGTTGTTGGATCTGCCTCCTCCAGCTGGAAGTCATCATCATCCACACTGGGCCTCAGTGTTGGTAACTATGTGTATAAGACAAAAAAAAAAAAAAAAAAAAAACACACACGGACTGCAGTTATTGCAATATGAAGAAATAAACAGAATTATTCACTTGAAGGCCAGGCCTATTCTGACACTGTTTACATCTAAAAATCTGTATTTTTTTGCTAGAAAATTACTTAGAACCCCCAAACATTATATTTTTAAGCAGAGGCCTCAGAGAAAAAAAAAAAAAAGTGAAATGGAGGATTTACAATTTTTTTTTTTGTTACAGTATTTGAGTAGTGTGTTTTTTCAAAAATAATTTTTTTTTTCCTCCCAAAAAAAGGGGAAGATGGTAAATAGATACCCAATATGTCACACTTTAAAATTGCGCTTGCTCGTGGAATGGCACCAAACTACGGTACTTAATCTCCACAAGCAACACTTTACAGTTTCCCAGTTCTGAGTTACACAGGAGATCTTGTGCTAGAATTCTTGCTCTTGCCTTAATGTTTGTGGCGATACCTCACTTGTGGTGTGCACACTACTTACATATGCATGCACAACCTACACATGCATTTGCCTTTGCACGCACGCATGGACTGGAGAGCCCGGGGATGCACCGGAGATAAAAAATCCTGACGTGCTCAGAGATAACAAGTGGTTCCTGAGACTTTTCAAATGACATTCTAAGAGCATCAACACAAGTTCCGATTCCTGAACAGGGTCATGAGGAAAAAAGGACAAGTAGTATGCCAGGCCTATGGAAAACAAAAAGGTTTTAGAAGCGTCCAAACAAATCAGATATAGTGGCAGAGAAACCTGCTTTTGCCAGACAGGCCACATGAGCAAGCCGGAGATGCAGCCATATGAGGTGTTAATACAGGACAATACTAAGGAACAAAGAAACCGCTATCACCTAGTTCCCAACCACGCTATACCCAGAAGAGAGGTACAGTGCAGTCGGCTAGTTCTGGCAGGGCATCTATGGACGTTCTCACAGAACCACACGCCCCTCGTGCCCCCTGGGGTGGGATCTGTGATCACTGAGTCCATCACAGCTTCACAGCTGCTCACATGTCCAGGTAAAAGGGCCAATCAGAGAAGCCTTTTACCATGTGATCAGCTGTGTCCAATCAGAGCCGATTACAGTGTAAATAGGAAATGCCAATTATTGGCAGTCCTCTCCTTACGCAGACAGCGTGTGAGGAGAGGAGAGCCGGTAAGCGGCATTACTCAGAGGGAACATCTACACTGATCATCAGTGCCCAGATAATCAGTGTAGTCCCATGAGTGCCGCCTGTCAGTGCCCATCAGTGATGCCTCATTAGTGAAGAAAAATCACTTGGTTTTTGTTATTTACAAAACTTTATAACAGAAACCTTTTTCCCCTTCACAATTTTTGGTCTTTTTTTGTTTGTTTAGCAAAAATAAAAACCCCCAGTGGTGATTAGATAGCAACAAAAGAAAAACTTGATTTCTCTTGAAAAACCAAAACAAAAATATTAGTTTGGGTACAGTGTTGCATGACCACGCAATTGTCATTAAAAGTGCAACAGCTGAAAGCTGAAAATTGGCCTGGGCAGGAAGAGAGTAAAAGTGCCCGGTAGCCAAATGGTTAAAACGGTATTCAGAGTTTCCTATAGAACATGGTATTAGGCCCTTCTGTCTAAGCTCCTGATGGCCTGTGATCTGCCACTACTAGCGAGGGGCTCCTTAGTGGGAGCCCACTGTGAAACTTTTCCATGGTGCAGGAGCTTCCTGTGAAAGACTGCGCACTGCTGCTCTCCTCCTTCTGCAGGGTGACTGGTCTCCTCTCCACCCCCTCCTCACTGCTGCTCTCCTCCTTCTGCAGGGTAACTGGTCTTCTCTGTAACCCCTCCTCACTGCTGCTCTCCTCCTTCTGCAGGGTGACTAGTCTTCTCTCCACCTCCTCCTCACTGCTGCTCTCCTTCTGCAGGGTGACTGGTCTCTCTCCTCTTCCTCCTGTAGTTTTCTGCAGGCAGCCTGTAGCAGATGAGGCCTGCTAGGTCCCTTCCACAGCTCTGCTCTCTGTGCTGGATATTTACAGCAGTGATGTCACAGCTATTGTTCAAGGTCATATCTGGGTTTGCAAAAAGCATTTGGTGGAATTATATCCTGTGTGCTTATTTACATCAACGTTTTTTTGGCTGGAGTTCAGCTTTAAAAAAACAAACAAACAAACAAACAAACGTTAATGGTTGTAATATCCCCCCCCCCCCTTTTTCGGGATTTATGCCCTGCACATCAACTCCCTAGTCACTATAGGTTACTAATGTTTTTTGTGAACCTTTCCATAACCGCTATTTTCCCCCCCAAAAAAAATCTGTACTTTGTTTTGTTTAAACTTGAAGTGGTTTCATAAAATGGCAGTGTATATAGCAAGTGCAGCGCTCGTAGCTAATAGAGTGAATAGATAAAATACAGTATCATAGGTCAAATTAGATTCAAATAAATGTAAGGAGCAGTCCCATAAATGTAAATAAATCAGGATAATCAAAGGTGACTTCGTTGTCCGGGTAGTGGTGGGAATGAAATGCGCACTCACCGGACGCGCATATTAAATGCGCCTTGTATGTAATAATCCTGATCTTAGATAGTAAGAGGTCCTCCTTCTGTTGGAACCCAGATGAGCTGTCCTCCCTCAGATATGCCTGTGTGGTCCTGGTGGGTGCTGTCACTCCCAATGGACTGGGTGGTAAGTGGTGATCCGTCTCAACACTGGACCTGTAGGTTAGAGTACTCCCCCAGGGGACAACAAGGATACTCCCATAGTGTAGTAGGTTATATTTTATTAAATAGAAAGGTGCATCACATAGGCAAGTACAAAAAAACGTTGCAGACAGTTGTCTGTAAGAGGACTGTCCAGCTGGTAAGATGTAATGGCCGCCGGAGCTCCACGATGCTCCGGCGGCGTGACGTCACGGCGTGGTATGGCTCCTCCTGACACGTATCGTGCTCCTGCACGTCCTGAGATGGGGGTGACCTACATACTACACTATGGGAGTATCCTTGTTGTCCCCTGGGGGAGTACTCTAACCTACAGGTCCAGTGTTGAGACGGATCACCACTTACCACCCAGTCCATTGGGAGTGACAGCACCCACCAGGACCACACAGGCATATCTGAGGGAGAAGGACAGCTCATCTGGGTTCCAACAGAAGGAGGACCTCTTACTATCTAAGATCAGGATTATTACATACAAGGCACATTTAATATGCACGTCCGGTGAGTGCGCATTTCATTCCCACCACTACCCGGACAACGAAGTCACCTTTGATTATCCCGATTTACTTACATTTATGGGACTGCTCCTTACATTTATTTGAATCTAATTTGACCTATGATACTGTATTTTATCTATTCACTCTATTAGCTACGAGCGCTGCACTTGCTATATACACTGTCTCTTTCATAGGTTATTGGTACCCAATTCTGTGCATAGCAGCTTGTTTATTCATACTAAGGCGCTTTTTACTCTTTATATTACTCTGGTTTCATAAAATGTCTCCAATTTTAGGGGAAATAAAGTCAGATTAATTGCAAGGATTGTTCTTGTAGAAGAAAAAAAAAAAAAAAAAAAACCCCAACACCAATGTCTATACACATTTTGTACAACAGAACTGCATCCCCCTACCTTCACTCTTTTATTCTGGAATGGAGTGGAGCTGAATAGGTCATCGTGATCATCTTTCTGCATGAGATCCAAGAATTCGCGCAACTGCTGCTTCCGTTTTAAGGTTCCGACTTTTGCAGTGACTTTTACCGTCTCCTTTTCTTTACCTATTAGGCACAAACCCAACCCGTGTTATTTTTTTTCCAAAAGGTAAGAAAGATGTGAGAATCTGTTCAAAATGCAGCCAATTTGTTTTGGATAGAAATGGGAAGAATAGAAACCTCCATCAAGTTTTTTAAAGCCTAACTGAACTTTTAGTTTCAATCAGCTAAATACTTTCTAATCATTTCAAGTAAAAAGGTGCGCAAAGTTCTACAAGTTTATTTTCTTTAGAAAGTAGACACATCCTAAGTAGAAAAGCCCGTCCAGCATGCTGCAAAGAAGGAACTTTGCACTCCATATGGAAGCAGTGGCCTCTCTGCAGAGGTCTACAAGCAGGGAGTGTAGACTTTGCTAAATGTAGAGCTCCATTTCTGACTCAGCAGGGGGCATGTCAGACCTCTGCAGATAGACCACGGCCTCTGAGCAGAGAACAAAGGTTCTTCTCTGCAGCATGATAGTGGAGGACAGGCTACTCTGGACATCATGGCTTTCTAAAACAAAAACTGTAAAACAAAAAAAAAACAAACCTTGAATATCTTTTGTTTTGATGCACTTTATGCAAGTTAAACTGAAAGTTCAATTCAATGTTTAAATGCCACGTTCTTCTGCAAAAAATATAAAAAAACCACCTCCACAAACACACCCATACTTAAAGGAAAAAAAAGTGCATTATTTTTTGCATAGGAGCCTCCAAAGCATTGCAACTGTGATCAGTGGATTGCAAATACAACGCACAGGCTCCTGCAGATTCGTGCAGCCGCTGGTCTGTACCAAGGCTATAGAGTGTCGATGAACTACAAGTGCTGCTGGTTTATTCATTCCCAGATCTCTCTCACGCCAAAATGTATAGGAGTATACCACGATGCACGTTAGAAAAGGTGGAAGTAGCCTTTATTTGCTGCCCATGTCCCCAGTGAGGAGATTTCACAACACAAACAAGCAACATTTTCAGACACTTTCTGTATTTCTCGTGACTGGAATACAAAACAGGAATGAAGCAAAGGGCCTCTAAACTGAAACAAAATGAATTGCTCTAGCATGCTTTAAACATTTTCAAAAGTCTATTTATTAAAGCAGTAGTAATCCGCAAACAAAAAAAAAAAATTTTCTTCAAAAGTCTATTTATTAACCACTTGAGCTCCAGAGGATTTACCCCCCTACCAGGCCTTTTTTTGCTGTTTGTTGCTGCACTAATTCAAATGATAATTGCGCGGTCATGCAATGCTGTACCCAAACAAAATTTACATCCTTTTTTTCACACAAATAGAGCTTTCTTTTCGTGGTATTTGATCACCTGTGCACTTTATTTTCTGCGCTATAAACAAAAAAAAAAAAAAACGAAAATTTTGAAAAAAAAAAATATTTTCTACTTTCAGCTATAAAAAAAAAATATATCGTAAACTCAAAGTTAGTCATAAATTTAAGCCAAAATGTAAGCGTGTTCCTGGCAATCAAGGGGTCAAATGTGATTATTTGTGTACTAGCGGGCAAACTGGCGCTATCTGGGAGGGGCGCTAAAACTATCGGAAATCACCAGTGACACCAATACAGTGATCACTAAAAATCTGTTCACTGTAATCAATGACACTGGTGACAGGGCAGTGAAGGGGTTAACGGGGGGGGGGGCGATCAAGGGGTTAAATAGGATTACTGATGTACTGGCGGGCAAACTGGCGCTATCTGGGAGGGGCGCTAACACTATCGGAATTCGCCAGCGACACTGATACAGTGATCAGTAAAAATCGCTTCACTGATCAGTGACACTGGTGACAGGGCAGTGAAGGGGTTAACTGGGGAGGGGGCGATCAGGGGGTTAAATGTGTCCTCTAGAGTGTTCTGTCAGTGTGCGGTTTTACTCACATTTAAATGTTTCTTCTTCTCTGTCTGGAACGGAATGTGTCCAGGCAGAGAAGAATGACATCATATCCTGCCCTGTGTAAATGTCAACATAGGACAGGATAGGACAGGGACCGATCTGATTTCAGCCAGAAATCACTGGCTGAAATCTAATGATTGATCCCTCCTGGATCGAATGGTGTCACCCGCGGGTCGGCGGGAACATGCGCGCGCACCCCCTACCCGCGAAAGTGTCGGGAGCGCAGAGCCAGTTTTAAAACGTGCTTTTGCGCTCCACTGCCACCCTGCACACGTATATATACAGTGGCAGGGTGGCAAGCGGTTAAAGAAGTAGTAAATCTAAAAAAACAAAAAACAAACAAAAAACCTCCCCTGCAAGGTAAAACCTCCCCTGCAAGGTAAAGCCATAATGTGCTAGTATGCATAGCATACTAGCACATTATTAAGGACTTGGCTTAAAGCGAAGCCCTCCAGCGGCTATTGTCACCGCAGAGGCTTCCATCT
This sequence comes from Staurois parvus, assembly GCF_062004578.1. Classification (NCBI taxonomy): domain Eukaryota; kingdom Metazoa; phylum Chordata; class Amphibia; order Anura; family Ranidae; genus Staurois; species Staurois parvus. The sequence continues at coordinate 37,785 of NW_028318774.1, read as the reverse complement.
TCACCCGGTCTTCCTTCCAGATTTGCGAGTTCTGGCTGTCTAACTGCTTGTGTCTGGTGCACATGCACAGGAGTGACGTCATCCTGAGTCCCGAGCCATGGCACAGTGCTCTGAAGGAACGGCATGGGTATGCCATTCCTTCAGAGCACATGTGCCAGCTCTCAAAAAGAGCGAATATCTCCAAAACCGTGCACATTTAGGAGCTGTCCATTTTATCTACAGGTAAGCTTTATTACTATAAGCTTACCTGTAGCTAAAAATACTTAAAAAAAAAAAAGTTTACTACCACATTAAGACATAATCTCTACAAACTGACACTGGTACCTACAGTAGATATAAAAAGTCTACACACTCCTGTTAAAATGTCAGGTTTCTGTCAAGTAAAAAAATGACAAAAATAATTTCAGAACTTTTTCCACCTTTAAATGTAACCTATAAACTGTACAACTCAGTAGAACAACAAACTGAAATAATTTAGGTGGAGGGAAGTAAAAATAAAACTCTAAAATATGGTTGCATAAGTGTGCACACCCTTAAAATAATACTTTGTTGAAGCACCTTTTGATTTGATTCCAGCACTGACGTTTTGGCTATGAGTCTATCAGCATGGGACATCTTGACTTGGCAATATTTGCCTACTCTTCCTTAAGAAAACCTCCTGTGCACAGCCCTCTTCAGATCATCCCACAGATATTCGATCGGATTCAGGTCTGGGCTCTGGCTGGGCCATTTCGAAACTTTCATCTTTTGGTGAAGCCATTCCTTTGTTGATTTGGATGTATGCTTTAGGTCGTTCTCATGCTGAATGAAGTTCCTCTTCAGGCTTCTGCTAGAAAGCTGAACATTTTGTGCAAATATGGACTGGTATTTGGAACTGTTCATAATTCCCCCAGTTCCAGCAGATGAAAAACAACCCCAAAGCATGATGCTGCCACCACCATGCTTCACTGTGGGTATGGTGTTTTGGTGATGTGCAGTATTGTTTTTGCGTCAAACCTATATTTTGGAATTATGGCCAAAAAGTTCAACCTTGGTTTCATCAGACCAGAACACATTTTGCCACATGCTTTTGGGAGACTTCAGATGTGTTTTTGCAAAATTTAGCCGGGCTTGGATTTTTTTCTTCATAAGAAAAGGCTTCCATCTTGCCACTCTACCCCACAGCCCAGACATATGAAGAATACGGGAGATTGTTGTCACATGTACCACACAGCCAGTACTTGCCAGATATTCCTGCAGCTCCTTTAATGTTTCTGTAGGCCTTTCAGCAGCCTCCCAGACCAGTTTTCTTCTCATCTTTTCATCAATTGGAGGGACGTCCAGTTCTTGGTGATGTCACTGTTGTGTCATATTTTCTTCACTTGATGACTGTCTTCACCGTGTTCCATGGTATATCTAATGCCTTGGAAATTCTTTTGTACCCTTCTCCTGACTGATATCTTTTAACAATAAAATTCCTCTGATGATTTGGAAGCTCTCTGTGTGCCATGACTTTTGCTGTAGGATGCAACTAAGAAAATGTCAGGAAAGACCTACTAGAAAAGCTGAAATTTAGGATTATTCAGACACTTTAAAAAATGATGGCAGGTGTGTACTGACTCCTATTTAACATGATTTTGAATGTGATTGCCTAATTCTGAACACAGCTACATCCCCAGTTATAAGAGGGTGTGCACACTTATGCAACTGCATTATTTTAGTTTTTTATGTTTACTTCCCCCCCCCCCCACCCTAAAAAGATTTCAGTTTGTTTTTCAAGTGAGTTGTAGAGTTTATAGGTCACATTAAAAGGTGGAAAAAGTTCTGAAATTATTTATCTTTGTCTCATTTTTTATACATCACAGAAACCTGACATTTGAACAGGGGTATGTAGACTTTTTTTATCCACTGTATAAGCCGGACTCAAATTACATGAAGCTATGAAGGATATATAATGAAGATGCACATTGACATCTTCTGGAGAAAACTATGAAGTGCACCTAGAACAGAAACCTCTAGGCAAGCATTTCCCAAACAGGCCTTTGGACCATGTTTTGGAGATCTCTTGTCATAATGGAGAATAGAAGGATCTGTGTGCTTTATTGAAACTGTCTAATAAACACAGCTGCGGAATTCTTAGGCCCCTTTCACATGGACAATCCCGATTAAGTCCACCTGTCATTTTTCCAGGCAGACCTGATGGTCCATGCATCCCTATGGACCAGCGGGTGTAAACGGACTTGTGTGTTTACACCCACCTACTTCCAAACCAATCTGCAAAAAAACACCTGAAAGGGAATCTATCCCTTTCCATCTAGGCAGATCAGATCAGAGGGCAGTTGAGTGTAAATAGACAGTGGAGTCAGCTTACCCCTGACCACACAGAGCAGACTGTTCTGTCCATGTCTACTCTGCAGAAACAGACCTGTCACCTGCTTGCTCTGCTCTGATCAGCGGAAAGATCCCCTGCTGATCTAAATGGAGTCTGCCCCAAAACACATGACTTGGTGGTCCATGAATCAATTAACAAGTGTTGTCACAGGCTATTTGAGCCTAGGCTCAGTACTGGAGACTGCTGTGGAAACTAACTGGCAGAGCTATTCAGCATGTTCAGTAATACATTTTAAAATTAAAATTTTGTCAAACATTTAGGCCAAAATGTATTCTGCGACATGTCTTGGCTAAAAAAAAAAATCCCAGTATGTGTAAATTAATTTGTTTGCGTAAAACTTATAGCGTTTACAAATGGCGGTATAGATACTGGATTATTAAATTTTTTTTTTACTAGTAATGGCGGCGATCAGCGACTTATAGCGGGACTGCGGAGGGCATTCTGACACTGGGGGGGAATTGACTTGGTGTCACTGACATCCCCAGTGACACCAATACAGTGATATTAAAAAAAAAAAAAGCACTTACTGTACTAAATGGCACTGTGCAGGAAGGGGTTAACATGAGAGGCAAAGGGTTAACTGTGTGCAGGGAGTGTTTTTACTAGGGGGCGGTGTGCGTGGGTTTCACTGTAATCACACTGCTCTGGATGGCTGTGCACAACCATCCAGAGCAGTGTGCCCGAGCCGACAGGGAGGACGACTGTTGGAAATCACCGGGCATGGGCGAGTAAGTACCAGCCGGGGCCTGGTGATTGTGCCCATCAGTGACACCTAACAGTGCCATATAGGGGTACTGCCTTTCAGTGCCCATCAGTGATGTCTGTGAATGCCCATCAGTAGTGCCCATCAGTGCCGCCTCATTAGCGCACATCAGTGAAGGAGAAAAAATTACTCATTTACAAAATTTTATAACAGAAACTAAGAAAAAAAACTTTTCAAAATTTTCAGATATTTTTGGTTTATCAAAAAATAAAAAACCCAGTGGTGATTAAATACGGCAACAACTGTAAAGTTTTTGATGTCCCATCACTTAGTCTGTGGTGACCATTGTTACTGAGACATATAGAAATGGCAAATCTCCCCAGTAGGGATAAAAAAAAAAAAAAAAGGGCTAGTGAAACTTAAAATGGTTGTAAACCTCAGACATAAAATATGAACAAAGAATATTCCTCTATAGTATGTATTTGTCTCAATAAAAGAGGTAGTAAACGGTAGATACAAGTCATAATATACTAGTGTGCACCGCATACTAGCACGCCATGACAGACTTACCTTGGCCTGGAGCCCTCCACGGCTTCTGGGCGCATCCATCTTCGTATAGTATTCTTTCTGGGTTTGCGGACTCTGGCTGTATACATAGCCAGGGCCGCAATGATGTCACTACGGCACATGAGCCCCAAAAGTATGGCACAGGTATGAGCACGACTTCACCAGCTGCATGCTGTGTGGAGATCTAACAGTGCAAGTTTAGGATATATTCACTGTACCTACAGGGAAGCCTTACTATGGGCTTATCTGTAGGTACAACTTAAAAAGTGGACTTTAAAGAGTACTAAGTGTCATTTCTGTCTGCTGCTTGGTTCCTCTGCTATCAGCATCAATCACTTCTGAAAAGTTTTCCTGACACCAAAAGAGAAATAGTGACGGGAGAGACCTCCAGCAGAGTGACAGCCTCACCTCTGTGCCTGTGAGCTGTGAGGAGACGGAGTGTTTCTTCCATCCAATCAGCTCTCAGAGCTCATCTTACTGAGCTCTGTAGTGGGTAAATTCAACTGGCCACACCTTTTCTGAACTCCCAGACAAGCTTTATAAATTTAGAACTTTGAATAGATGTAGAGAAGACTGCAGAGATACAACATATGTAGGAGGATTGGTTTCATCTCTGTGCATCACCTGAGGCCAGTCACTTCACTGGGAATATAGAAGAGTTATTACTTACTTTCTTTTTTCTTCTTAGACGAACCATTTTTTTTCTTGGGTTGGGATTCTGAATCCTTGGTCTGCTGCATTTCAAAGTATTTTTCCTGGCATTCTTCTGCTGAGCGGCTTCCAACTGCCATGGCAACATCAAACCAGAACCCACGTTTGTGCTTTGGTAGTGAAGAAATCGCACTTTAAAGACAAAGAATAGATTAAAGTTTAGACATCCAAAGTATTGAGATTTAAAAAGAAACACATTTCAGTGATTAGAAATTCTTAATTACTGGGACATTTATCTGGCCAGTGACCAGAGAGACACCGTACAGGGGGTGACCAGAGAGACACCGTACAGGGGGTGACCAGAGAGACACCGTACAGGGGGTGACCAGAGACCGCAGACACCGTACAGGGGGTGACCAGAGACTTTGAGAATGGCCCGGCGTCTTCTGGGACCTGTCATGCACAGTGGGCACCTGGCTGTCACGAAGCCAGCGCGGGAAGACTGCGCAGCGCTGGACCGAGGAACAGGTAAGGTCCTGCATTAGAGAACAGCTGAGCAGCCAGCCCGGTATTCTGACACGGTGGTGGCGGAAATACCGGAACGGCCACTTTATTTTCGCTCCATAAGACGCACTGACATTTTCCCCCCTTTTTTTGGGGGGGGGGGGGGGGGGGGGGGAGTATGTCTTATGGAGAGAAAAAATACGGTAATTTGCAGACTTTTAAGTGAATATAAAAAAAGGGGAGATCCCAAGAAGAAAAAAAAAAAAAAAAAAAAAAAAAAAAAAAAAAAAAAAAAAAAAGGAAAGCAGCCACCATATCAATCGGATGGTAAGCAAAATGAATATAATTTGTAAGATCATAATATGAATTTTCCCCAGAGTCAGAGGGGAACAATCAGGGGGATTTACATGAGAGATGGGAGATTCCCTGTACGACTGGTCTCTGCAAGAAGAATGAGCAACTAGAAAAGCTACACTTTCCGGGGAAATTGTGTGAAGTGTTCTTGCCTCCACCAGTAGTCTACAACTGGAGTGGGCGGAGTAACTGGGTGGAGTGGTTCGTCACTCTGCTGGCTGCTCACACACCTGGGTTCCTATGGCAACTCACTCCACAGCAAGGGCAGAGAAGAGCGGTTAAAAACAAACTGATCCAACTTGTTCACTTTACTAGTGGTTGCCATCTTCAAACGGTTTTAGTTTAAAAATTATAAATCCTACAGTGAAGAGCTTTATATTGTGATAATCACAAGACCCAGACCTACATTTTGAGGCATAGTATGTCTCTGAAATATTAAAAATGAAGGCACAGTCGCAGTTTAAAAATTGCCCTTCAAATTTGAGGTGGCTAGAGTGGAGTTTCAATGAATGTCAATGGACGGCGTGAGTTGCAAACAAATTGTCATATTGTGAAAAACAAAATTGTCATATTGTGAAAACTATCAGGACTATGGCTTAGCCGTGGACATTTTTAGTGGCAGCCGGAATAGCTGAACATTTTGATATAAGATTTGTGTAGGTGGGCTTGAAAATGAGGGAGTGATGGCAGTTTAGAAATCATGTCCTGATTTTTCAGCTCACACTCTAGCTTTTGTCAGCTCCCACTCTAGTTTTGAACATTCCGCCATTCATTCCTATGGGACCAATTTCACCACAAAAACGCCAATATTTCGTGAACCATTCCGCGAAATGTTGCACAAAGTAATAGCACACCAATCAGGAACAATCTGCACGTTTCTCTATATTACTGTCTATGTCGTGTAAAAACTGTGGGAGGAGTTAGGGTGGTAAATTTGGCTATAATAATATATATGTGAGATAACAGTAAGTGGTCTGCCATGCAAGAACACTTAACTAACTAGTAATTTGGGTCATAAAGTCTTGTATGAACTAAGCCGAGAGAGCAGAGGATCAGCTACACCTGACAAAGCCAAAAGAACAACTCCCAACAGCAAAGGGCAACATGATTCCAGGCTGCAGACGTCAACACAATCAGTGGGCACACCACAAGCACGGATCACAGAAAGTGAACTGGAGGCACCCAGCTGCCAGTGCTCAACCTGACCAGCATCCTTCAGACAGGACTAGCACAGTGGTCTGGACCTGGGAAGCACCTCACAGGGAGCCCAGTGTTGGAAAGACACTTCCAGGCTAGCCTCACAATGTCCAGTCCAGGGGGTCTGAATGCTGTCACAAAGCATGCAGGCTGGGCTATCAAATTAGAAAATTTAAGCAAATAATTAAAAAAAAATAAAATGCAAAAAATAGTTTAGAACTTTTTTTTTCCCCATGACAAAATTGACTAAAACTCCTTAGTTTCTGCCACAAGGGAGTACGTTTTTATTTTTCCAAAGACCCGACCCACCCGATAGACCAGGGGTCTCCAAATGTTTTAAACAAAGGGCCAGTTTACTGTCCTTTAGACTTTGGGGAGACTGTGGCTAGTGTAAGTAGAAAATGCCCCATCATTAGTGGGAGGAGTGATGGCCCATCACTGGTGTCAGCGGGAGGAGTGATGGCCCATCACTGGTGTCAGCGGGAGGAGTGATGGCCCATCACTGGTGTCAGCGGGAGGAGTGATGGCCCATCACTGGTGTCAGCGGGAGGAGTGATGGCCCATCACTGGTGTCAGCGGGAGGAGTGATGGCCCATCACTGGTGTCAGCGGGAGGAGTGATGGCCCATCACTGGTGTCAGCGGGAGGAGTGATGGCCCATCACTGGTGTCAGCGGGAGGAGTGATGGCCCATCACTGGTGTCAGCGGGAGGAGTGATGGCCCATCACTGGTGTCAGCGGGAGGAGTGATGGCCCATCACTGGTGTCAGCGGGAGGAGTGATGGCCCATCACTGGTGTCAGCGGGAGGAGTGATGGCCCATCACTGGTGTCAGCGGGAGGAGTGATGGCCCATCACTGGTGTCAGCGGGAGGAGTGATGGCCCATCACTGGTGTCAGCGGGAGGAGTGATGGCCCATCACTGGTGTCAGCGGGAGGAGTGATGGCCCATCACTGGTGTCAGCGGGAGGAGTGATGGCCCATCACTGGTGTCAGCGGGAGGAGTGATGGCCCATCACTGGTGTCAGCGGGAGGAGTGATGGCCCATCACTGGTGTCAGCGGGAGGAGTGATGGCCCATCACTGGTGTCAGCGGGAGGAGTGATGGCCCATCACTGGTGTCAGCGGGAGGAGTGATGGCCCATCACTGGTGTCAGCGGGAGGAATAGTGCTCTAAGGGCCAGATAAAAGCCAGCAAATAGGCCACATCCAGCCCCCAGGCCAGTTTGGAGACCACTGCTATAGACTTGTGCCAAGAGGCTGTTCACTCTGGAAAGTAAATATTCAAGTTTAGTAAATAAGATGAAGCAGTGCTCACTTCAATCATCCAATCATGTTCTAGCAAATGTTTACTTCCTTACACACGACTGGGTACTCAAAATGAACACAAATTCACCGTATTTACAACGATTATGCAAATTGAAAATGCACTTTGCCAAGTGAACAGCCTCTATTTCTTTAGTAAAGTAACCCTAGGGTTCGGTGCGTACAACACATTCCTTGATAAATATTCATAGAAACAAGGTATAAAACAAGTAAACTTCACAGACAGAAATGTTTTAAAGCCCAACACCAACCAAATTATGGATAGAGTGGTTAAGGCTTGAAGGGCAGTTCTACTTTTGCGGTCAAATTTGCAGAACTCCACTATTAGTTTCTGTGCTCCCATTCACACAACATATCTACAAATAAACAAAATGTAAAAAAAAAAAATCTTAACTTTGTCGTTTCTTTGGAGCAGGATACAGAATAGCAATACATGCAGAGCAGCTTGAGCATAACAACTGCATTTAGAGGGACACACTGAAGAAAAGTGCTTTAAAAAGGATAAAGTTCACCTTTCCTAAAAAAAAAAAAAAAAAAAAAAAAGGAAAAAAGCTTTTTAAAAAAAAAATTTTTTTAGAAGCCCGTAAAGCATTGCACCTGCAAAATGCAGGTGCAATCTCAGGCTCCTGTAGACCATTAGTGCAGCAGTCTGGCTTTACTTCATACAGGTAGGCAGTTACACAATGACAGGAAGAATCAATGAAGTATCTAGAACACTTAACAGCGCCCTAGTAGTTCAGTGAGGACTACAAGCCGTCAGCTGCAAAGGCTGTTGGTACTTGTAGTTCATTCAGAACAGACTGAATGACATGGCCGTAAGGGTGGTGGAGCCCAGCTCTTTTCAAATTATGAAAGTGTGAGAGTGAGAAGATCCCAACCTACTGTACCAGGTTGCGGGGAATCAGGGAGAGACAACATGTTTCATGTTCTACCGGAGTACTGCTTGGTCCATGAAGAAGGGGACATTCCCCAAAAGCTTGTCCTCAAAATTGTATGTTAGTGCAAACAAAAAAAGTATCACAGACAGTACTCAATTGTTTCTGTCGCAAATGCACTAATACGGCTACAATCACCTCAAGCATGTTCTACCTTAAAAATGGGTGGTACACGTACCACCCAAGCCTTGGGTTGTTCAACCCTTCAAGGCCAGAGATATGAAACTGTTCAAACCTAGTTTACAACTCATAATGAAAATCTGCCAAAACAGTACTGGTTGGGTTAGCCCAGCAATGGGCAAACTACAGCCCGGCGGACCTTTTAATCCGGCCCGCGGAGCGTGATACTGTCAGGATGGCTGTCAGGATGTGTGTAGGCGGGGCAGCGTGACGAACGTGAGGGGAGCTAGGCTCCTCTCACAGTCCGCCCTGAAGACCGGAACGGCACGGGAATACGGCGAGAGGAATGCGTGGAGCAAAGGTAAGTGAATTGACACAGGGGGGACTTGGGGACTTAATATGGGGGATGAATTACTATGCTTACTATGGGGGAATATTACTATACTTACTATGGATGACACATACACATCATCTACTCTTGGTCCGGCCCCCGGGTCCAATAGATGAACCCATTGCGGCCCTCAAGTCAAAAAGTTTGCCCACCCCTGGGTTAGCCACCTGCGGGAATACGGCGAGAGGAATGCGTGGAGCAAAGGTAAGTGAATTGACACAGGGGGGACTTGGGGACTTAATATGGGGGATGAATTACTATGCTTACTATGGGGGAATATTACTATACTTACTATGGATGACACATACACATCATCTACTCTTGGTCCGGCCCCCGGGTCCAATAGATGAACCCATTGCGGCCCTCAAGTCAAAAAGTTTGCCCACCCCTGGGTTAGCCACCTCCAATGTAGGACTTGGAATCACAATAAAAGCAAAATAAACAGGTAAGCAGCAGCGATTTTTAAATCTTTTTTGTTTAAGGTATGGCATATGAATGGGAACATGTAAAAAATACAAATTAGGTGTTATCCCAATTCAGCTGTAAGTGAAGACACTTCAATAAAAATGTAAACTTTTTTAATGTGTGAGATTTTGACTTGCTTGTTCCAGTGACAGGGAATCTAAGGCCAAATACCTCCAAAAGGGAGGTCCTCCCCTAACTGCTGCAAGTAATAAAACATGAAGTATACTAATACTTGCCTGTAAAGTCTTTTTACTTCTTTCTCTGTCCAGTCCTGACTAATCAGTGCTGCAGATGGGTTCTGGTGCAGTTGGAGTTCTGGATTGGGATGAGTAGATTGTTTTGAAGCACTGTTGCCTCTCACGTTTCGATGATTCTGAAGATCCCGCAGCTGAAGACTTTGTTTGGTAGCCTCCCTGCTGACTTTTGTCTTGACTTTCTTCTTAGGCTTATAGTCCTCTTCCTTTTCTTCTTCGGCTGCAGAGTCTAATTCAGACTGTGACGTTTCTGTCAGACGGTTTTTCTTTTTACGTGCACTAAGATTTGACTGTTTACATCCATCATTTATTTTTGCAAAGTGCTTCTCAGTGTTCTCAAGCACTACGGCCTCCTTATGAGATGTCTGGGATCGAGTATTTCTTTTCTGTGGTCCAGGAGTAGAAACCAATGCATTTTTTTTTGACTTGGCGGTTTGGTACAAATCCTTTTCAGGAACCATTTCCACTTCAGACTTTAAATCCAAGTCATCACTTTGGGATTTTCTAGAAGGAACAAGTACTTTGTTATGAAGCTTAAGATAATGCCTCATCATCTTGTCCTCCACAGGACAGAGACAGCAACACTTTAGCCGAGTGAAGAAATGTCAGAACCTCTGAAAGGTTTTCTATTGCTGCCCATGCATTTCTGACCCAAGGATCCCCATACCTCCCTCATTTCTTTTTCTGGTTTCACAGCTGTAATGAGGACATCCCAGACAGCAATAAAGCATGACAGAGGTTCTAATCTTCCCTCAACTGCTGCAGGTAATAAAATATTTAATATAATACTTGCCTGTAATGTCTTTTTACTTCTTTCTCTGTCAAATTTTCCTGATGAGCCAACGCTGCAAACGAGTTCTGGGGGTGCTGGAGTTCTGGCTTGGATTGAGTAGATTGTTTTGGTGCACTGCTGCTTCTCAAAGTTCGCTGATGTTTTCGAAGATTCCGTAACGGACGACTTGATTTGTCAGCCTTCCCTTTGGCTTTGATCTCAGACTCATAGTCCTCTTCGTCATCATCTTCGTCTGCAAAGTCTAATTCAGACTCTGAAGTTTCTTCAGATAGATTTTTTTTTGTTTGACATGCACGAAGAAGATTTGACCGCTTCCTTGCAAATTTTTGTTTAACGTGCTTCTCTGAGTTCTCTTGCCCTATGGCCTGTCTTTGATATTTCTGGGAATTAGTATTGTGTCTTTTCCGTGGGCTGGGAGGAGAAAGCAATTTACTTTTTGACTTGACAGTTTCAAACAAATCCTCTTCGGAAACCGTTTCTACTTCAGACTCTTCGAAATCCAAATTGCTTTGTGGTTTTGAAGAAGAGGGCAACCCTTTCCCATTCTGAGAGGTTACAACAGGTTCTGTGTTCTGCATGTTTGACCTGTGTAAAATGGATTCATTCCTTTTCCTTGCGGCCTGTTTCCTGGTGTTTATGAATGAAACAGCTACCTCTTCCAAATTGGGCCGTTTTTCAGAATCTGTTTTTGGCTGCTCAGACTCAGATGTCTGTGTTCCACTTGTGCCAGAAATAGGAGCTTTTACCATCTTCTGAAGGTGAGGTCGGCTCTTAGACCTGGTAAGTCTTTCTTCCTCAGAAGCTTCTGTTATACTCTCCAAAGACACCGGAGAATCAGTTATTGGTCTTCTACTTGGAAAGGTTTTCTTCTGCAGTTGTTTCACATGGTCCTTATTCAAACTGTTATTATTCGACCTCTCGGAAGCTTGTGCATGACTCTGAAGTCTTGCAGAGCGGAGCGTTTGTTTCATACTAGTTTTAATACTCTTTGGTTTAGAAGCTTTTTTAGACTTCTTCCCTTTTTTTCTAGCGCAAGGTATGAAATCACATGAAGACTCACTTTCATCCTTAATAGTTTCTGTCGAAGTGCTAGCCTCAGAATCGTCTGTGTCTTCTGGCAAGCTAGAAGAGTCTTTGCTTTTCCCAATACGCTGCTCTGATTCCTTACACTCCACATCTTTCTCCCTTAAGGAAGTACTGGAGACTCTATGGGAAAAGCTCAAGCTGCAACACTGAACTTGATGTTGCAAACACCGATTTTTCAACTGATATCTGGTGTTCAAAGGGGTAAGTATTACACTTATGGGTTTAAGCTGACAACTCTTGACATTTTTCTCTCCACTCTTCGAAGTCTGACTTTTGGAGATTGTCTCCTTGACAGGCAGTTCTAATGATAAAGAAGTGACAAAATGACTTCAGTAAAGAGACACTATCATAAAAAGGAATTTAAGACAGACACCCAGTCTCAGCATGCCCATTTTGTTACATTTTTGAAAATCCTAAAGGGGCGTGGCTCTGAGCAGACAAGATTACTGAAACCAGCTGATGGGATTCACAGCCTGCATTTGGTGATATTATGTTTAAGGCGTTTTTATCTTTGAATACATGTGAGTGTAACACTGTTTTTTAATAAATATTACTGATAGTATGTACTGCACCATAGGAGTTTCTTATTCCTTTTAAGATGGATATATGAGGCCTCCATTGCTCTTAAAGGGACCGGTCCCTAGCTCTGCTCTGGCAGTCAAATTCACACTTAAGATGTCTCATTACTACCATATGGCTATGGATTGAGAAAATGGAAAATTCTATTCGATATCAAAGCGCATTTTCATGTGCTCCAAGGTAAGCGTTCTGTGAGCACGAAGGCGGCACCATTTTTTGATTTTGCATAATCTCACCTGATGGGCTTTGGGACATTAATATAAGAAGAAACCACAAGAGTTATTGAAGAATTGTTATTTTATCAAGATTGTTTGAGCTCACAATGTAGGATCTAAATTTGGGACATTTTATTTAGTTATGCTTTTTTATACAGTGTGTCAGCAGCGCAGCATCACTTGTTTATTATTTGTCATTTTTGTGGGAACACATTTTGATGTTAGCAGCAGCTATCTCATTTCAGTTTATCCAATTTTCACTTTGTTATTTGTTGTATAGCGCAGGGGTCCACACACTTTAATTAGCTAAAAATAACCTACGCTTAAAGAGAGAGTGCAGCTCCCGCAGTAGCCGAATATAAGTAAAACAAAAAATGGTGCGCTGTCTCTTTAAAGAATATGAAACATACTATATCCTGTGAGTGTCAATCATAAGGTGCAAAAAAACAAAGCGCTACGTGCAATACGTTCATAATTCAAAGAATTCATAAAACATAACTCATAAAATTATAAATGTCAATAAGCCAAAGTGCTAACAGTACGTGAAGAATATACAATGGACACATATGCACTTTATTTTTCATGCACTATAGCACTTTGGTGGTTTGACATTAACGTTTTAATGTATTAGGTTTATATATACAAAGTAAACACCAGTCTCTGTTCGAACGTAGCTGCACATTCAGCGGTTACATGCAGTTGGGGACAACGGTCCAAGCCTGTACGCATCTTTTTGTGTCCAGGGTCACTCATTATTCCTGAACTGCATGCAAGTACGAGTGTCCAGTTACCTGCAGTTAGCAAACAGCAACAGCTCTTCTTAGCCCGTCATTGCTTTATACAAGCTCACCACTGTTCGCATACACCTGTCACCTCTGTCACAAGAATCTGCTGATTCTATGCAGGTTATTACCTGAATGAGGCAGGCCTTAGCCCTGGTTCATACGGATGTGGCTTCTGATGCATTCCAGAATGCATGGAATTGCATGACAAGTGAAACATCGTGAGTTTTTATGGTGACCTGTGACGTGCCAAATCGCACCTGAATCACTAAACAAATACCCCTTGAAAAAAAAATCACACTGAAACTGGCAGGAGAAAAAAAAAAAAAAAAAAAAAAAAAAAAAACACCTCACTGCATCTAAGTGAACCTAGACTTAAAAAAAAAAAAAAAGATCCTGTGGCATCCTGCAGTGTACAGTGAAATTCTTCTAACATTCAGTCATTCCTACTTTCACATTACATGCAAATCCCCCTGATATTGCAAGATACCCCCTCTTCTCCCACCCCTCCACTTTCATGATCATCATCCACAGTTTGTTTTTTTATTTTACATATAACAAAAGTTACAAGGACTTACACATGCCCCTGTAGGGAATATGCATGCATTTACCTTTATTCAGCCGTTTCGCTTTAGAAGACGACTGCTTTGGTGAGCTTCCCTTTCCATTGCTCTTCCCTGAATGTGGGTCACGCACTCGTTCCTTGAAAATGGTCAAAAGCAAAAATAAGATGGAATCTGTGTTGCGAAATTAAAAAGATATCCTGCAAGACTCCATACTGTACCCAAATGTGAGAAGTACAAAACACAAGATTTATGTGACACACAAGCTACCAACACTTCAACTATTATCTGGTTTGGGCTTATGACACAAAAAACAAAAAAACACAAACAGTCATTTGGAACAATCTGAACAGGGCTTGACAAAGCTCAGGCACCAGGTCGTGCAGTTCCAGATGCCTGGCAGGTGGGTTTTTTTTTTTCCCCATTTAGCCCTGTTGCGGGCAAGCAGCCTCTGTAGTCTGGGTTCACACATGTGTACTGAAATATCAATGTCATTCTGGGTTCTATGCGATTTTGCAGGCTCTCTGTCCACAACTGCCTCCCAATGACTTTACTGCAAAAAACACCTCCCATTGACTCCTATTACAAAAACTCCTGTCAATAGCAATCCTATGTGAACACTTATCTCCACATGCCACTCTACTCCATCACTTGTGAGTCGGGAATACACTGCTACCACCTCGCTCAGGACCCTTTTCATAATGGCACTAAAAAAAAACAATGCATGTGGATCGCATCTGTGTGAACCACTTCAATAGGAATATAATGTCTAGCCTGTCATGTGAATCTGAGTTTGACAACACATCTGGAATCGTATGTGTGTGAACCAGGGTGGCTCCATTCACACCTGAGTGGTTTGCAATTGCGGCAGAATCGCTGTGATCACAAAACACATGTACATTTTGCAATGGCAACTAAAATGTGGTGCAGTTTTGCCGTGATTGTGCAGCAAATCACATAGCATGAAGCTAGTTGCCCAAAAGTTGCCTTGCCCCGGGTGCTGACAACCCATGCTATGCTAAAAAAAAAAAAACCTGGCTCCTAACTTTTTTTTGCTGGGTCCTTGATTCAAAGCAAATTTGTCAAGCCCTGGATCTGAAATTTCACTTTTAAAATGTAATTCTGTAATAAATCCCATGCTAAAGTGCAGGAACCTTGTTGTGCTTTGATATACCGATTTATCTTCAAATTGATCCCTGTGAAGCCCCTTTGGGGCAAAACACAAGATTTTATGACACACACATGCTACTATCACACTCCATTACCTGGTCTGTTGAGGGCTTCACAAGGATCAGGCATTTGGAATAATCTAAAATTCGACCTTTAAATTAAAAGTTCTGTAAGGTAACTACAATGGTGAAGTACAGGAACCTTGCTGTACAGATTTAATTTGATCAGTATGGAGCTCCCTTAGAACCTAGGCGAAAGGCTGTATATATAAATATATAGACATAAAAAGCCAAAACATTTTTGTGGAAGGCTTAAACTTTTTTTTTTTTTTTAAAGATTTCACTTCAAGCAGAACTGAAGTTCTGCTGTAAGAAACAACAAGCATTCAGGCTTTTATTGCAGAAGAGACATGCACGGTCGCCTCTGCAATGAAATGCCTCTACCTGCCTGCTCGGTCTTCTCCCGTGCGTCAGGCTGATCTCTGAGTGCTGAGATGACTGGCTCCTGCCGCCATACCCCACACCAAGAAAGAGGACTGAAGACAGGTACTGTTGGACAGGTATTCGTACCTTTAGTTTGGCTTGCACTTCCTTGTCCTATAGACTCAGAAAGAGAACACACATTTCCAATGTAAAGGTAAATCTTCCTTTAATCAGCTATGGCAACTCAACATTTTGGATTTACCCTAACTTTTATTTCTGTGATCAGGACAGTTACAGAAAGTGGATCTCCCCTAATGGGAATGCAAAGGAATATAAACCCTGAGATGTTCTACCAGCTCACCACTATTCAAATTAACCCCTTGGAGCCAGCACCTCCTGGCCCTTTAAGGTGTTTTAGATGTTAAGAGGTGGGGCTTGTGATCATGTGCCTGCCAAGATTGGCTGTCACAGGTCACATTGGAAAGATATCCATTAGCTGCCGGTAACGCATATGGTGTACGCTCTCAGCATATTTCCGAGTCTTGTCTTTGTTCAGGTGTGCATATATGCAGCGCCTCAAAGCATTAAGTCCCACCAGCTGAGAGGCCCCATATATGTGTGCAGCCGGCAGGAAGGAGTTAACTAAGGAAAAAAACCTGTAATTCGGCTTTTAAGGGTAGCCTATGATAACAGCTAAAGTGAGCCATCCAACTTTTAATAAACGTCCTGATGCTTAACATACAACTAAATGGGCTTTGTTTTTTTTTTTTATTTGATTCATAGACACAGCTATTGAGCTACTGTGCATACACCATAATGTGGATACTTGGTCAGACTCCTCTAGTGACAGCGGTGTCGTTGCTTGTGTATATGAAAATAGAGATAATCAGTACACAGCTATAAATGTGTATCAGACACTCCGCCCGGGTTGATTTTGGCCTGGAGCGCCAGGCTTGTCCCCGGGTGAAGGCAAGACTAAGTGCTAATGCCTATCTGGTAGAAATGGAGCTGCATTTGTCTGGCCAGGGTTTAGGAGACAAGGAGATCCCAGTGATGTGCCCCCTAGGAGATGCCATAAAGAACAAAAAAAAAAAAAAAAAAAAAAAAACGACAACACACACACCACAATATGGGTTTGAGACCCCACTGAACCTTCACTGGTACTCCGTCACAACACCTTGCTTGTTGAGCAGGCCTTTTAGCCAGATCAGGGAAATGTTTATACCGGCTGAAAAGCACTCCTCGTGTACTGCATATGGCACTCTTCAATCAAGTCTACACTATTTATCACAGACACTAGCACTGAACACGCGTTTTTAGTTTTTTTTAGGCTTCTAAGGAGTGGAAGTCCATTTAGCTTTGGACTAGGCAGACCAAAGAGTGACTATTTTATGATTCACTATTGTTTATAGAGTTTCTAAAAGCACCACACCATGAAAAAAAACAAAAACCATTTAGATACCCACAATAGCATCGGTTAGAGCATCCCTGTCTGCTCTGATAATGTTGGTGTTCAACCTGAAGTCGACAGATATTCTCTCTCCACACCAGTATTTTAGAATAGGTTTGATTTGTCGTCCACTGCGAGTGGTCACAGACCGGGTGGAAGTATCTATGAAACATCAAACATTACAGTGTTTATTTTTGTACATTTGAAATTTTATACAGCACTTTACAGCCATTATACCATTCACATCACTCCTGCACCTGATAGGAAACAGGATAGGCAGAGCTATACAGAGATAACTAATCAATTATCGCTTGAAAGACTGTCAAGAGTGGAAATTGTGCAGGTTGTACTTCCATTTCTATCAGCAGTATAGACACCCCTATAGTCAGCCGGATTTTAATTTCAAAAGTTGTTTAAATGGCAATGGCACATTAATGCAAATGACTACAGGTATTTACACACAGATCCACTTTAGCAACTGATCAAACATGTAACTAAGTTTTGTCTTTAATTTTTTTATTCTATCTAGACAAAAGATTTTGTGAGGAATTTTATTTTTATTACTAAGAAACACAGAATGCAAATGCCTCACAGCTGATAGTCACACAACATGTTGAGGAAATTGGACAGATAGCTGGACCCGTAGATTTATTTTACTGGTACTGCCATCTTAAAAGATATTAATGTAGGTTCCTGGGCAAGCGACTTCTACACCCCAGAGGATCTCCAGTCTCCTTGGCCAATAGTGTGATGTAAACATGTTGAGGTCAGTGTGAAACACAGCGATCCTATGGACGTGCAACATTTTGACTAGACTAACAAGTTGAAGCTGAACCCCAGCTAACATTTTATAAGCAGCTACAGCAAACCTTTTTTCCCATGTGTATAAATGTTTTACATAAAATGAAAAAAAAGCTGTTCGTTGTATGCACCCTTATCAGTGTTAGAGGGTTAAGAAAAAATATTTAACTGCTACTTTGTCTGGACAGCTTGATCTGCTGAGGGAAGTTGAAAAATAGCAGGATTTCCAGGCCATTTCACCAGGTGAAAAGGAAGGATACGAGCTTAAAAAATAAAATAATGCAGCCATCACATCTAAGAATCAGTAAGCGGCACTTTAATGCATTTTTGTATTTTGTGTTGAATACCGCTTTAATTACAAAATGACACACAAAGCACTTACTACTACGTGATGATCTAACTTTGCGTTCATCCATTTCAATTGAATATTCCGCATACCCCATATTTAGGTATTTTAATTCTCTACTTGTTTGTCCCTTTTTTGTTACTTTGGAATAATTGCTGGGCTGATTGCTCTTTGTAGTTGGACAGGAATTAGAGGCTGTCTTTTTTGCATTTTTTGTTACAATAACTTTGCTTGGAAGATCCTCGGCCGGGTTAGGAATTACAGCACTAAAAATGAATAAAGGATTAAAAACAATATATGCACACGTTCACCATACCTGCACATAAGGGCTCATAGAAAATACTTTAGACACGGTCATGTTTCACATGACTGTCATATGCCTTTAAGCGTTTTGTATTTTGTCTCTGCTCCTCCCCTTCCTTTGGTTTAGTTCATGCTGTATAAATAGCTCCACCCTTTTGTTCATTTACCCAATAATGCACCTCAGCATCAAGCCTCCTGTCTTATGGAGTAGATCACATTATGATCTTTTGATCTATCCGATGTTCATTGTTGTAAGATTCTCTCAGTTTATGGAATAACTTCACAAGATCTACAACAGGTGTCGTCTGGATCGAGTCACTGCCTGTGTTATTCAACTAAGATTGAAGTTCTCACCATCTCATCACAACTGTAAGTTACAGAGATCACACTTTCAATGCTTAGATTGGAGAGACAGAACAGACACAAATGGGCCTATTTTTAAGTTTATTACATTTTTATTAAAATTTAGTAAACTTTAACAAGGATACAGAGGTGTGTGTCTGTCGGCCGAGCCCTTGTTCCTATGATCCAGCGGATGCGTTTGAGAAAACTAAACCGCACACAGCTCTAAAAGGTGGTGGAATGTGAAATGGAGAGGAGAGCTTCCCCAATCTAACTTATCAAGACCCTGTCTTTCAGGAAGTTTGGTAGGAATCCAGGCAATAAGGTGATGTGAGTGGAGGCACCAATATATGAAGGGAGAGGACAGTGTTCATTTGGTTGAAGTTCTTTAAGGGCTCATGCACACATGCAAATTATTCTATGTAGATCTGGCTGCCAGCTAGATCCTGTCCCTACACCTTGATTGTTAGGAGGCAGGCAGCTTCTGAGGTCTTGAGCTGTCAGTTGCTAGGATGCAGACAGCTTCTGCTGCCACTCATCCTCAGAAGGTAGAATACAGGCAGCTCCTACCAACTCATACTTGACTGATGATGCAGATGAGCTTCCTGTCCTCGGATGCTAGGACACTAGCCAATAGCGTATATTTGCACAAACTGCTGTATGTATGCAAGCGTTAGCACAAACTATTGCATCCATACAGGGGTTGTGTGCTTCTGTGTGCACAGGCCCATAAACACAGCTGTCATCCAAACATAGTATTTTTCGCCTGCATGCACGAGTTCTAAAAAAGGAAGAAAGGACAAGGGGAAGGATAAATTGAAAGGGGGGGAATAGGGAACTAAATAAGTAATGCTTTCAGGTACTGTAGCAGTAAGGCTTGGGTGGGTGTGTTAGATCCACACAGTAAGGAATTTCTAATGGGTATCCACTGGTAAGTTTCTCATCAATGAAGAACATGTTGCCTAACTTGGGTAACATGCTACCGAACAGGGTAGGGTATGAATAGGAAGGTTTAATAAATAGACTTTTACACTATCAGCTTTTCCTTTTTTGTGACACCTACGTGAGGAGCATACCCAAAGGAGTTAGAGCAGCAGTGGTCCCAGACTCCCCCCCCCCCCCCCCCAAGGGGCACAAGCGCTTTAGGACTCATAAAAAAAGGTCATGGCTCGGCTATCCGGTGAGTTTTCTTGTGTGAAGGTAACGTGGGTGTTCACTTACATAGGAGTACAAAGCATTATATGGAATATTGCAAGGGGAGAGTAATGGAATAAGCACTGTGCACGGTTATTGGACATTTCATTGTTTGTGTACTTTTTTTTAACCCAAAACACACAGGACACTTTTTTGGGACTTTAAAACTCACACTTTGTTTATTGCACTTTATTGGTTGAAATCCTAATATTGATTACATTGATGCACTTTGTGCTGCCATATAGTATTTATATAGAGTGACACTTGTGTGTTTGACACCGCAGCTTTGTTTATAATAAGTTGATTTTAGCTGCAATATGCCCCAACATTGCTCCCTTCATCAGACAAAGTAGGATCAACCCCAGAGCCAACCCAATAGTGATTTCCACATATTCGTGACTGATAAAACCATGCTGTCTTTCATGGTTATTTTGAAAGCAGATATTAAATAGGGACCCATTAGCTAGCTGCAAACTTTGTATATTGGCAACATACTTTTAAATCTTACAAAACATCTATACATAACACAAAATTTGTAAAGTTACCTTTTAAACTCTAAGAAGGAGTTGACATAACTTTTCCAGTTGTCAGGAAAACCGAGTTGAAACTTTTCTACAAGCCAAGATGGACAACCTGAAGAGATAAACAGCACATGAAGTCTCCGATATCACAGGGGATTTAATATTTTACTTGTTAGATTAACCTACCAGCTTGCAACATGCAGGCAGTGTCTGGATTACCCTGCAGTTCATACACTCGGCCTGTCAGAGTCTTCACTTTGTGTGAATCAATGCGATGCGTAATGATATTGCTGTGCCAGTAGAGGTCTTCACAGTCTCTGCACAAGACAGAAGAAAACTTATGTCAATATATAGGAGAGAAAATAATTAAGGGACTTTCAAGGTACCAAGAAAAATCAAAATACGTACAAGATGATAAAAATTAATAGCTTCATTTTGGTCAGTAAAATTCAACAGTCAACATTGTACACAAGATCGACTCAATACAGCATGACCCAGTCATTGAAAAACACCATGCTCATATCTCATATGTTGCCCAATCTACAATATAATCACAACAGTGGCCAACTGCATTTCATTGAATATTTCCAAAGGCAAAAGATTCTTCACCTTAATGTGTTCCACTAGCTCTTACATCCCCCCCATAGGCTCTTGCTGCTGTCAAATCCTGTGAGAAGGGAGCGGGCAACTATAACTTGTTACCTTACTTTCAACACACACACACTTAGAATCACTTTAAAGATTAGGTTAACCCAACATTTCATATTACTGCCTGTTGTACTTTGTACTTGTATGAGAAAAAACATGGTGACATGGATTAATGGAGGAGTTTGCGTTAAATGAATGAAACCGCGTTTTCCGTTTGCAATGCTCAGATACAGTTTAGTTAAGATTTAACTTAAAGTTTAAGACTTTTCACCCGCCATTGAATAATTTGGAAATATTCAAACCCCCTTTGTCCAATACTGGTCTAATTATACGGTAGAAAGTGTACTGTTAGAAGATGGCGTTTGCATGGTTTAGAAATATATACAGCAATAAAGGGGGGGGGGGGGGGCATGAGCATGGTGGTGGAACTGCACTGCATCAGAGTACCACAAACCAAAAATGCTATATAATTATTAATATTCAAAACAAACTCCTCCATCTATGTCTTCATGCTTTATTTTGCTGAGAAATAATTTTGAAAAACACCCCTTGGCATTTCTGAAGTGGCCATCTTGAGTAAAAGCAAATGATTTATGTAACGGTTACTTCCTGGAATCTATCGGTCCTTAGCTCAGGCATTAGCTGAGCTGAGAACCCTCCCCTCCTGAAGACTCCTGGGATGTAGGACTCATTTGCTTATGCATGGAAACCAGAAAGTAAATGAAGGAATGTAAAGAAAAAAGTTAAGTAAATATGATATACTTTTCTATGCATTTACTAATGCTAGCAGCGTAAGAATTAGAAATATTCCATGTTGATTGAGAGTGACGTGCCGCTTTTATATGTTTTACTATGTGCGAGTCTAGCTGTATCGAGCTTAAGGCCTTATTCCCACAGGGCATGCTAAAGTGCACTACGTGAAGGGCCATGTTTACCCGCATCCTTGTGCAGGCAGTCCCTTTGATGTCAACTGGGATGCAGCGACTGCACGGACATAAATGCTGCTCCCAATCTGACATCTGCATTGTTGCATGGCCCCAAAACGCACACTGTGTATGGGACATATATCTGCATGGATGTCAAATCCATCCACTAATCGCAGGCTCCCATAAAAGAAAAAAAATAAATGCACTTTTGTTTCCCCCGTGAAAAAAAAATGCATTTATTCATTTAGTTTATTTGTAAAGGTGAACTTAGCCATTAACTATATGTTACCTTTGGCAAATCTATCAACAGATCCTAAATTTGGCACAAGTTTTTCCCCTAAGTGAAACAGGAAAAAAAAAATAAAATACTTACACTCGTTTTCCTTCTACGAAGACTCCTTTGTTCTCAATGCCTTTCACAAACCATTCACTCAGTGCAATCTTCTCCTGGAGAAAAAAAGAAAATTCTTCATATGTTTAAGTCAAAATGTATTTTGCTACATTGGTAAAAATAATAAGTGTATATTGACTAACAGTGGCTGGGAGGGACACGGACACTAAAAACAGTGATCAGATATAATACTATACACTGTACTAATGACACTGGCTGGGCAGGGTTCACCATCAAGGGGAAATCAAGGGGTTAACTGTGTGCCTAACAAGTATGTGTGCTGCTTTCAGGCTCCGTTCACATACCTGCATTTTGTGTGGTCAATGCTTTCTCTAGTGCTTTTTGCTGTTTGTGTTGCATTTTTCTACATTTTGTAGAGCTTTTTTTTTTTTGGTTAAATTGGAATTTTTTTTGCTGCTGGACAGAAAATGAAAAAGCAAAAAAAAAAAAAAAAAGAAAAGAAAATGCACAATGCACTTCAGCAGCTTCTCCACTGAACTCTATTGTAGCAAAAATGCTGCTTTTTGATTTATAAAAGTCCCTGACCCTTTCCAGAAATGCAGTAGCTCAAAAAAAGCAGCGATGTGAACATGTTATACAGGAACGTAAATGTGCTGATGATCACACAAGAATACACCACCTTTCTCGGATGTACACTCACCAGATGAAAACTGGTACAAGCAATCAAGCATTAAAAATTTGAGAATGGAAGGCGGACAAAGGGTTAAACCGGACCCAATTTGTCCTGGGCACTCGGATGGGAAGTCAACCCTTGTCCTAGAGGGAATAGCTCACCACAGGAGCCAATAAGGTTGCATATAGTGTACTATTTATTAGAACATTAAAAAGTATCCATGTGGAGACAGAAATCAAAAAGCATAATAGTGTCATCCATTTGTGTTTTTATATCTGCCTGGCGTTAAAAAATTACTTCAACTTTAAAAAAACCAAACATCTTTTTGCAGGTACCAAAATATGCATTTATTTATTTTGTTTTTATTAGGAGCTAAAAAAAAAAAAACAAAAAAAACAAAAAAAAAAAAAATATTGCATCATCGATCAGCAGATTGCAGGTCTCATGCAGGACTCCTGCCGGCCTCAGGAAGGCAAGTGGTTAACAAAGCTTTATTCTCAACAACAAAAACCCTCTCTCTTATGTAGCCCTTCTGTGTACCTTGACAGATGCAGGTCAGGTTTACACACAGTTGTGCCTCTCAGCTTTTGCCTATTACCGTCTTAGGATCCCTAAGAACTTAGTACATTTAAAATCGTAATAAGTGAGCAATAGTCTCCAGTCTCTGACGATCACTGCTATTACAGGTTTAAATGTGCCAAGTTCTTGAGGATCCTAAGCAGGTTAATAGGCAAAAGCTGAGAGGCATACCTGTGTGTAAATCTGTCATGTATCTGTAGAGGTACACAGAAGGGCTACATAAGACAAGAGGTTGCTGTGCTATTAAATAAATATACACTCACCGGCCACTTTATTAGGTACACCTTGAAAGTGCCAAGAAATTCTCCCCACACACCATTACACCACCACCTCCAGCCTGAACCATTGATACAAGGCAGGATGGATCCATGCTTTCCAGCTGTTTATGCCAAATTCTGACCCTACCAACTGAATGTTGCAGCAACCAGTCTGCCCATTCTTCACGGACATCAACAAGGTATTGTCATCCACACAACTGCTGCTCTTTGGAGATTTTCTCTTTTTCGGATCATTCTCTATAAACCCTAGAGACTGTTGTGCAAGAAAATCCCAGTAGATCAGCAGTTTTTTTTAAATACCCATACCAGCCCGTCTCGCACCAACAACCATGTCACGTGTCAAAGTCACTTAAATCCCCTTTCTTCCCCATTCTGATGCTTACATCTAGATGCCTAAATGCATTGAGATGCTGCCATGTGATTGGCTGATTAGCAATCTTTGTTACCAAGCTATTGAACAGGTGTACCTAATAAAGTAGCCAGTGAGTGTAAATAAAAAATGTGAACTTTTAATACACAAGCCATTTTATACTCTGGATCAGCCTGCATGTGTCACAGGAAAGCATGGAGGTTTCTGTTCAGAGTATAAAATGGCAAAGTAAAATAAAAGTTATAAATTACTTATACTTACCTTGCAGGTCCCACAAGGCGGGCAACTAAGAAATTTATTGGTTTTATTTTATTTACCCCCCAGTTTGACTCCAGCAACCATCCTACCCCTTCCCATCCCCAGTCTGAGCCCGGACCCACCAAATAACCCCCAGATCTGACCCTAGACCTATCAACTACCTCCAATCTGACCATGGAGCCGTCACCCCCCCCTCCCCAAGTTATTCCACAGCACCACCCTCTCCCCCAAGTACAGAAACCCCCTCCTCTCCCCACCACACATACAGAGCAGAGGTGGGTATCTGTCATTAGGTGGATGTGGTGTCAGTGGTTGTTCTTGATGTACATCCATGATGTCAGGAAATCTTCCCCGGTACGGAGGCCCCTCCTCCCGGACAGGATGGAGGACAGCGGGGGATCCAGCATGATTCTCCATTTACAGACAGAGGACAGCCCGTGCAGGAAACTACACAGGATGGGCGGGGCCAGTGAGGACAATCTTCATGAAAAGACCAATAGACTATGTGGTATATATCTTCCCATGGAGACTAGGGCTAGGTTCACACCTGTGTGGGTGGTGCCGCTGCGAGACCCACACAAATTCCTGCAGCTGCTACCACCCTCACAGTGAACCGTGGGACCCGCGGACGGGTGCAAACCCAATCCCTCCCCTCCACGCTATGCAACTGAGCCCAGATGCCAGGATGCAGTTTCTAGTCGCCATGGTGACCTGCGGTCTGGGATTTGTCGAGCCCTGCATGAATAGTGAACATTATAAAAAAAAAGTTGCACATGAGTAATTCTATAGCAGAAAGTTTGTACCTCCTGTTTGGATTGGTTCTCCTGCTTTGGGCAGTTCTCTTTTCTCAAGGAGACTTCAGGAGCGCTCTCTTTTCGAGGGATGTGTATTTTTGGTGAAGTAATCGCAAGTTTATAGAGATCATCAAGAGGATCGTGGCTGGTGTTCCTTTTTTCAGGTTGATTATCTGACAATGTTTTCTTTCCCTCGTCTGCTCCAGGAAGCCTCTGCTTGGCCGGCTTTGGACTGGTGACTTTAGGACTTAATACTTTAGCAGCTGTAATAATTCCTTGGTTTTCTTGGGGTATTTCATGCCTTGCATGATCAAAATCGTCCTCAAAAACACTTGGACTAGTGGTGTTCAAGTGACCATCAACAGCAGGCAACTTGTCCTGTAAATTCTGTGTCTGCTTCCAACCTAGATCTAAGAAAAAGAAAAAAAAGATAAGCCTAAAGTATACCCGTTGCTTTACGTCTGTGGCAAACTTCAGACACGTAGCAATCGGCAGGCGGCAAGCCCAGCGAACACAACACATTCAGGTAAATGGGGAAGTGCCGCAAATGCCCCACAATCATGTACATTGCATTGCGGTGTGCCTGTCGGCACAAATGGGGTTATAACAGGCGGTGAGGAGGTGTCACATCACTTCCTCACCACCTGTAAGTAGACTCCGGAGTGCAATCCAAAAGCAGATTGGGCTTCAGAGGCAAGGGCGAGCTAGAGGCATGTCTACTTCAACCCTAAAGGCTTTTAAAGCATCACCTATGGAAAATCTTTAGGTTGTTTTTGTGACATTTCACCAGTGCACTCACGGGTCATAACGTGCCGGCATCCATTTACTGGACGCAACATCATCCTTTATATTTTAACAATACTACAGTTACTTTTAGGAGTTATTAGAACTAATGTAGGAGCCAAAAGAAAAAGTACTTCTAATACCACAAATATTAAACAGGAATTGATTTATATTTTTAATATAATGTACAAGTGACTTTCAAAAGCAAATATTTACAAGCCCCGCCACCCCATTCTGTGGGGCTTCCCTACAGATTTTCAATTAGAGTGAGACAGTCTTAAAGAAAGCGGCTTTTTCTGTGCTCTTTGAAACAGTGGCTACAATTGGCTCCTGGGCTTTAGCCACCCCTGCAATCCAGTGCACTTCTGACCTACATACCCACCCGCTCCATTACCACATTAGGTTCACTGCTAAATGGTGCTTGCCATATCAAAACGGAATACTATCACACCCAAGCAAGTTCACCCATGTTCATGCAGATTTATTGTGATCACTACAGTCCATGTAGGTGAAGCAGAAAGACAAACCATTAGGGAGCAAGAAAGGTGGTGATACCAAATGGCATTATAGAAGAGCAGTTCCATTCAAGCATGCACATACTAGGTAGATGGAGAGTACAACCCACCAATAGGTGTATGAAGGGAAGGAAGAGTTCGTGCAAAACACAGAAGAAATGGATTATGGAGAGGACTGACAATGTTAGCACACAGAAGCAGCCTGTGTTGGAAGGTATACACCTTCTTGAATTACTTACTAGTTTCTTGTTCACTCGCTCCATTGGGGGCATTAACAGAGCCAGCGCTGCTTTGCAGTGGCCTGATATTAAGAAGCTTTGAAATAGGTACACCTGTGGATGACCCCATATTGTGCTGGTTAAAATTAACAAGTTTTACAAATATACAGATATTCTGTGCAATGGTGAAGGTGGGAGAACACAAAGAAGCCCCACTGTTTATAATTCTTACTTTGGCAATAGGACTCGGTTCACACCAGGTGCTTAGGACTGGCTGGGTCATCTTGCTCAGCACAGTCCCAATGCAAAAAAAGGCAATGTGCTTTGCTTACAATCAGCTCAATTAACACCACTGTGCTATGGTGGTGTGCGCTGAAAGAAGGCATGCAGCACCTTTTTCAATGCAGTGTGGAGCAACATCCACTGCACCACACTGCAACCGTCAGGATTTAATGAAACTAAAGAAAGAATGGGGGGGAAAAAAAAAAAAAAAAAAAAAGGAGGGAGGGGCGGGGTTGCTGTACAATGCACATTTTCCCCTGCATCAGCATTGCAGCCTTCTCATTGCACACCAGCAGCTATATTCTAACAAAACTGTTGGTATGAGCAGGCCCTTAAAGACATTATTAAAGCGGAACTAAACTCTGCTCCAGCCAAAGTCAGAATGAAGTGTTCCCGATCCTGCGCCTCCTGGGATACTTACATCACACCTCCCAGGAGGCTGCAGGAAGAGGCAACCGGAAGACTAGGATTGTATGTTCTTTGATGAGCACTACAGTTAAGTGGGAAAAACATTGGGGGTTGAGTACCACAAAAATACATAAATCAATTTAACAAAATAACATACACCAGGCACAAAACCAATGCAAACCACAAGACGACAACCTCTAGTTCTGCAGTAGCAGAGGAACTACATGTCTCAGAATGTCTTTTCTAGAAAACTGGCTCATTTTAGTGGCCCCGTGGAAAGAAGCCCAGTTCTGTGAGGCAGCCAATTTGCGTGCTGTCGTTCAATACCACCAAAAGAAAGCTGTCTCAAAAAAGAAAAAAAAAAAAAAAAAAAAAAAAGTCATAGGTGTCCAGTGTTGCATGACCGTGCAATAGTCAAAGTGCAACAGCACTGAAAGCTGAAAACTGGCTTGGGCAGAAAGGGAGTGAAAGTGCCCGGTAGGCAACTGGTCAATAGAATTTAGAACCTTTTGCCACTCCATTGACAACTGGTAAACATGGCTATACATCAGGGTGGATAAAAAAAAAAAAAAAAAAAAAATAATATCAATGAGTTAAAAAATAAATGAATGAATAAATCAGATTTTATTTAAATCGGATTTTTTAGATTATCAAATTTATTTCAATAAAATGCTTTGTGGAGTAAAAATATATAAAAGATAGTTTACTATTATAGATACATTAACTATTATACAGGATTTCTATAGCGCCAATAGTTTGCTCAGCGCTTTACATTAATAATTTAGTTTATGCAGCATGAAATGGAGCTTAGTTATGTAGTATGAGGTTGTATATTCTGCAATATTTACATTTTTGATAAACTCATTCAATGAATCCAAGCTCTGCAAGCTGAGATCACATGCACTGCATTGATGCAGTCACATTTTCACAGTAACCATGAGAAAACACACAAAATAAAAGAATTTGAGTCGTTCAACTATGTGTGATGAACCTATTAACCTAAAATCTGTTCTGATATCGCCGTTTTACTAACCTGACAGCTTATTATTCTAAAATGGAAACCCTCATTTGGTTTGCAAATATTAAAGATTCTAACTACCAGCAAGAAGGAGTTGGATTCCTTACATTTAAAGAGCACCTGTCATTTTAGATCCATCATGGAAGCTCCTGTTAGCGGGCATCCACGCACCTGCTGCCGCCAAGTCCCTCACCTTGTTGTATCACTGCCGCATCACCATAAAAATACAAAAAATAGTGCAGCACTAACAACCTATACTAAAATACAAATGAGATAAATGGAAATATCACATAGAATGCACAATAAATATTCAGTGTTAGGTGCTCATAAAATGAATACTATGTGCAGCAGTCCATAAATGCCAATGATGGTGAAAAATCACAGCAAAACTGAGGTGATCACAGTGCCACTCAGTGTGCGGTCAATCCACAGATAGCCCCTCACCTCCTTGATGCGACCCACTGGGCCAAACAGCTATGTAGGTGACCTTATACACCCAATAAGGTATCATCAAAGGATGGAACGTATGGAGAGATCCCTCCAATATCTTCTCCTATCTCTTAGGTACTCGATTCCACAAAACCGTTTAAGATACCATTTACTCACATGTAAAATGACAAAGATCAGCTTTTTCCCATATCGTGGGTGTGTTCAGGAAGTCACGTGGATCGTGACGTAAACGCGTTAAGGTACGCACTGACATCATTTCCGGTGGCGCGGTGACGTTATTTCCGGCGTCGGCGCCATTTCTGGAGGGATTGTGGAGCTGCATGCATTTCTTAGCATGAGAACCATGGAAACACACCCATGATATGGGAAAAAGCTGATCTTTGTCATTTTACATGTGAGTGGGCATTTTATTTATATTCATGTTATTATTAAAACTGGATTACACTATGGAGGATCTTCTTTGTTTTTAATGGTATCTTAAACGGTTTTGTGGAATCGAGTACCTAGGAGATAGAAGATATTGGAGGGATCTCTCCATACGTTCCATCCTTTGATGATACCTTATTGGGTGTATAAAGGTCACCTACATAGCTGTTTGGCCCAGTGGGTCGCATCAAGGAGGTGAGGGGCCATCTGTGGATTGACCGCACACTGAGTGGCGCTGATCTCCTCAGAGTTTTGCTGTGATTTTTCACCATCATTGGCATTTATGGACTGCTGCACATAGTATTCATTTTATGAGCACCTAACACTGAATATTTATTGTGCATTCTATATGTGATATTTCCATTTATCTCATTTGTATTTTAGTATAGGTTGTTAGCGCTGCACTATTTTTTGTATTTTTAGGTTCTTTCCTTGTGGTTGAGGCGAGTGTGTGCTGCTTATTAATAGGTGTTCCATTGAGCGCAGGAGTTATTTCATTATCTAGTAACTGCCACATCACCAGCCATCCCATTAAAGTGAATGGGACGGTCAGTGAGTCAACAGCGGGTCAGAGGAGCCGCTGCGGGACAGAGATGACAGCTGCTCTTTAAAAAATTATGATTTAAAAATCAAGACTTTTCACTAGTGATTTAAATCCAATCCACCCTGCTACACATACAATTCAATTCAGGTTTACAACCACTTTAAAAATCAGTATTCATTTAAAACGGACTACCTTGATGTCCATAAAATCCTTGCAGAAAGGGATTCCATCATAATCACCAATCCCAAAATAATCCTGTGCCACCACAACCACTACTGTATACAGCAACAAAAACATTTCCTGAATTAATCAAAACAAACAAGGATTGCTGTTCCACTCCGCCTGCATTCACATCTGAGCAGAGTGTGATATCTGTGATGTTGAGGCTTTTTTTTCTTCGGTCAAGCATTTTTCCCACATACACCAGGCTTCAGGCGTTTGCTTCCTGGGTCGGGCAAACAGAGGAGGAGTTTTATAGGAGGGGAATTCTAAACGTATGGGAAACGCAAACATTGCACATTCACAGGTGTTCCCACTGAAGTCTCTGGGATCAAAAACACCTGAATATGCAAAAAAAAAAAAAAATAATAATGGACATACTTTTTTGAGCTTATGGTACACAGCGACTGCAGAGGGTGTGAACAGTCACAATTAGAAAGAACAGGATTCTGTGTAGTCAGGTGTAGATTATAAGAACTTTTTTACCTGCCACATGATTTGTATTACCCCAAATCTAAAGTTATGAAGCTGTGTAAAATCTATATACCAAATACCAGCACCCCTGTGTATTCTCTGTCCCTTCCACCAGTAGATCCACTGCTGTGTGGAAAGGTTCTCCCATACACCCCTTTTCTTCAGCATTAGCCAATCCGTGCGCAACTTTTTTAGCTGGTTCTTAGATT
Organism: Staurois parvus; assembly: GCF_062004578.1. Classification (NCBI taxonomy): domain Eukaryota; kingdom Metazoa; phylum Chordata; class Amphibia; order Anura; family Ranidae; genus Staurois; species Staurois parvus. Next base: position 6,961 of record NW_028318774.1, on the reverse strand, counting down.
TGAAGCAAATTAGTCAAGGCCTGGTTTACATCATAATGTACAAGTATGCACCGCGTACAAATACATTATGACAGACTTATTAAACGGAGCTCTCCAGCACTCTCCCCGATGCTTCCATCTTTGTTCAGTCTTCTGTCCAGATTTGGAATCTTCAGCCGCTTGAATGGCCAGAAAGAAGTGACATCACAAACACGCATGTGCACAGGAGGTACATCGTCGCAGCGCGGGCTGTAACTGTGGTCTGAGCTGTGCATGTCCAGCTCCAATCACATTACCCGCTGACAGGCAGGGGAAGATCTATGTAGATTTTACAAAGCATCACAACTTTTTGGGGGGAATTTGGGCTGTACATCCAGTCCTGGGATTTACACAGCTTTGCCGCACAGCACTGCCGTGTCCAGCTTTGCCGCACAGCACTGCCGTGTCCAGCTTTGCCGCACAGCACTGCCGTGTCCAGCTTTGCCGCACAGCACTGCCGTGTCCAGCTTTGCCGCACAGCACTGCCGTGTCCAGCTTTGCCGCACAGCACTGCCGTGTCCAGCTTTGCCGCACAGCACTGCCGTGTCCAGCTTTGCCGCACAGCACTGCCGTGTCCAGCTTTGCCGCACAGCACTGCCGTGTCCAGCTTTGCCGCACAGCACTGCCGTGTCCAGCTTTGCCGCACAGCACTGCCGTGTCCAGCTTTGCCGCACAGCACTGCCGTGTCCAGCTTTGCCGCACAGCACTGCCGTGTCCAGCTTTGCCGCACAGCACTGCCGTGTCCAGCTTTGCCGCACAGCACTGCCGTGTCCAGCTTTGCCGCACAGCACTGCCGTGTCCAGCTTTGCCGCACAGCACTGCCGTGTCCAGCTTTGCCGCACAGCACTGCCGTGTCCAGCTTTGCCGCACAGCACTGCCGTGTCCAGCTTTGCCGCACAGCACTGCCGTGTCCAGCAATGGAGGAGACCTGTTTTTTTTTTCTCTGCTGCAGTTCAGTAACCGTGACAGATCTGGAACCTTCTCCAGCCCGTAGCTGCTAGTGAAATGAACAGCAGCAGACTAACGAGTCCATATCTGTCACTCTGCTCTCTGTCCTCCTATCAACAAGTCCCTTGTTGGCAGCATAAGCACTACACCACAGATGACTGGCTCCTTGCGCTGCTTTTTCCCCTCCCAGTCTAGGCTGCAGGAAATTACACAAAGATTATATCATGCCAAATTCAAGTACATATACAGAATTAAAATACAATTTAAAGTATACAAGGACATTAATAAATGCAGAGCAGCAATTGTGTGTCTTTTAGAAGGTGAAACAGGAAGGCGCTTCTAAGTGCAGTATTCCAGGTCCACTTTAATAAGAAGCGGTTAAAAACACTTACAATGTAGTAGTACAAACAGGCTCTAATGTAATCCGTCAGTAGCAGGGCTCTGTCCTCTGAGCAATGGAGCTGCTGTGCCAGCCAGCAGCTGCAGGGGGAGCTTGAGGAGAGGTGTTAAAGATGGCCGCCGCCCTGTTCGAACCGCTGGAGCACACGCTGGAAGGCACGCTGGCCACAGACTGGAAGTGACGTGAGCATGGAATGGCGACACGTTTCAGGGCATGTGCAGAGCTCCTTCTTCAAAACCAATGTCCAGGCTTAGGGAGAGCCAGTAAAATAGGGTAAAGAGGCGGGAAAAGGGGCATTCGGTGGGAAGGAAGGTACACGCCTCCCAAAGACCAAGCTGGATGTAAATACGGAGTTGACCTGGAATACTGCACTTAGAAGCGCTTTCCTGTTTCACCTTCTTCTGCACAGAGTTTGTCTCCACTCTTTAGAAGTGCTGCTCAGTAACGGTTTCCCTACACACCACCCATCATCAGCTGCCATACTTTCACAGCATCGTCCACCAACGCGCCCTACTACCTACCTTAATCATGTCTATTGCAATCATGTTTATCTTTAAGGTCGATGCAAAAGGAAGGGATGGAGGGAAGTTACCTCTGCTGCCAGCCTTATAGTAGGGGAAATGGCATCAACAACATGAAAAAACGACCTGTCTAATCCCCGACAATGAATGGCTGGGGGTGGCTACTACCTACAGATATAACAGGACACTTGGGGGTGAATATCCCCTCTAAAGAGACACCTGGTAGAGTCCCATAACAGATCATCTCACCTTCTTCACGGTTAAAGAAAACACCCATAAAGCCATTAGAGTTCCATGGCCCAAGGGGGCTCTTCCTGGTCTTTGGATGAGGCATGGCCTCCTTGGCTGCATCAGGTTCCATACTTTCCCTCTGCAATTTGGAGAAAACCATGCTAATATCCGAGAGATCTGGTGGATCCGCTCTGCCTGGAATCAATGTTGACTGAAGAGTTGTACTTAAGGCACTTGTGTTGGTAATTATTCTAGAGGGTCTTTCAATGGATAGAGTCTGCTGCCATCGTCCCCGAATGTCTTTCAGTGGAGTGTGTGTATTTGGAGGGATGGAGTCCAGTGGAACCCAACTTGTCTCAAGATCCTTACCAGAGCGAGCTTTCACCTGCGGATTTTCCACAATTCTCATAACATTCATTTCCGAGTAGGAGTCTCAATGCGTTTATTCCCCGAAGATTATACAATGGAACTCATCACAGGGCCAGGCCGATTCCTCCTAGAAAGACAACAAGCCGTTACTTTTCTAAATAAAACCGTACCAAAGATCAATGAAATGCGTCATGCAAGGTGGCAAGAGCAAGGACACGCCTCATGCAAGGTGGCAAGAGCAAGGAAATGCTATCACAGCGTGAAGAAAGTACTGCCCATAACCAGCAAATGTCACAGATTATCAATGCCCTGATCATCAGTGCAGCCCATCAGTGCCGCCTATGAGAGCCCATCAGTGCCGCCTATGAGAGCCCATCAGTGCCGCCTATGAGAGCCCATCAGTGCCGCCTATGAGAGCCCATCAGTGCCGCCTATGAGAGCCCATCAGTGCCGCCTATGAGAGCCCATCAGTGCCGCCTATGAGAGCCCATCAGTGCCGCCTATGAGAGCCCATCAGTGCCGCCTATGAGAGCCCATCAGTGCCGCCTATGAGAGCCCATCAGTGCCGCCTATGAGAGCCCATCAGTGCCGCCTATGAGAGCCCATCAGTGCCGCCTATGAGAGCCCATCAGTGCCGCCTATGAGAGCCCATCAGTGCCGCCTATGAGAGCCCATCAGTGCCGCCTATGAGAGCCCATCAGTGCCGCCTATGAGAGCCCATCAGTGCCGCCTATGAGAGCCCATCAGTGCCGCCTATGAGAGCCCATCAGTGCCGCCTATGAGAGCCCATCAGTGCCGCCTATGAGAGCCCATCAGTGCCGCCTATGAGAGCCCATCAGTGCCGCCTATGAGAGCCCATCAGTGCCGCCTATGAGAGCCCATCAGTGCCGCCTATGAGAGCCCATCAGTGCCGCCTATGAGAGCCCATCAGTGCCGCCTATGAGAGCCCATCAGTGCCGCCTATGAGAGCCCATCAGTGCCGCCTATGAGAGCCCATCAGTGCCGCCTATGAGAGCCCATCAGTGCCGCCTATGAGAGCCCATCAGTGCCGCCTATGAGAGCCCATCAGTGCCGCCTATGAGAGCCCATCAGTGCCGCCTATGAGAGCCCATCAGTGCCGCCTATGAGAGCCCATCAGTGCCGCCTATGAGAGCCCATCAGTGCCGCCTATGAGAGCCCATCAGTGCCGCCTATGAGAGCCCATCAGTGAAGGAGAAACATTACCCATTTGCAAAATTTTATAATAGAAAATTTTTTTCAAAAGTTGTGCTTTTTTGTGTTTTTAGTGCAAAATATAACCCCCCCGAGCTTCTTATTAAAGTGGACCTGGAATACTGCACTTAGAAGCGCCTTCCTGTTGCACCTTCTAAAAGACACACAATTGCTGCTGTGATTAAATACCACCAAAAGAAAGCTCTATGTGTGTGAAATGAAATGCTAGAACTCTCATATGTCATTTTTATCTCAATTGTCATTCAAAGTGCAACAGCACTGAAAGCTAGCCTGGGGGGGAAGGGGTTGAGGAGCCCGGTGAGGGGGGGGGGGGGGAAGGGGTTGAGGAGCCCGGAGAGGGGGGGGGAAGGGGTTGAGGAGCCCGGTGAGGGGGGGGGGGGAAAGGGGTTGAGGAGCCCGGTGAGGGGGGGGGGGGAAAGGGGTTGAGGAGCCCGGTGAGGGGGGGGGGGGGAAAGGGGTTGAGGAGCCCGGTGAGGGGGGGGGGGGAAAGGGGTTGAGGAGCCCGGTGAGGGGGGGGGGGGGGGAAAAGGGGTTGGGAGCCCGGTGAGGGGGGGGGGGGGAAAGGGGTTGAGGAGCCCGGTGAGGGGGGGGGGGGGGGAAAGGGGTTGAGGAGCCCGGTGAGGGGGGGGGGGGGGGGGGGAAAGGGGTTGAGGAGCCCGGTGAGGGGGGGGGGGGGGGAAAGGGGTTGAGGAGCCCGGTGAGGGGGGGGGGGGGGAAAGGGGTTGAGGAGCCCGGTGAGGGGGGGGGGGGGGAAAGGGGTTGAGGAGCCCGGTGAGGGGGGGGGGGGGAAAGGGGTTGAGGAGCCCGGTGAGGGGGGGGGGGGGGGGAAGGGGTTGAGGAGCCCGGTGAGGGGGGGGGGGGGGGGAAAGGGGTTGAGGAGCCCGGTGAGGGGGGGGGGGGGGGGAAAGGGGTTGAGGAGCCCGGTGAGGGGGGGGGGGGAAAGGGGTTGAGGAGCCCGGTGAGGGGGGGGGGGAAAGGGGTTGAGGAGCCCGGTGAGGGGGGGGGGGGGGGAAGGGGTTGAGGAGCCCGGTGAGGGGGGGGGGGGGGGGGGAAGGGGTTGAGGAGCCCGGTGAGGGGGGGGGGGGGAAGGGGTTGAGGAGCCCGGTGAGGGGGGGGGGGGGGAAGGGGTTGAGGAGCCCGGTGAGGGGGGGGGGGGGGGAAGGGGTTGAGGAGCCCGGTGAGGGGGGGGGGGGGGGAAGGGGTTGAGGAGCCCGGTGAGGGGGGGGGGGGGAAGGGGTTGAGGAGCCCGGAGAGGGGGGGGGGGGGGGAAGGGGTTGAGGAGCCCGGAGAGGGGGGGGGGGGGGAAGGGGTTGAGGAGCCCGGAGAGGGGGGGGGGGGGGAAAGGGGTTGAGGAGCCCGGTGAGGGGGGGGGGGGAAAGGGGTTGAGGAGCCCGGTGAGGGGGGGGGGGGGGAAAGGGGTTGAGGAGCCCGGTGAGGGGGGGGGGGGGGGGAAAGGGGTTGAGGAGCCCGGTGAGGGGGGGGGGGGGGGGAAGGGGTTGAGGAGCCCGGTGAGGGGGGGGGGGGGAAGGGGTTGAGGAGCCCGGAGAGGGGAGGGGGGGGGGGGGAAGGGGTTGAGGAGCCCGGAGAGGGGGGGGGGGGGGGGAAGGGGTTGAGGAGCCCGGAGAGGGGGGGGGGGGGAAGGGGTTGAGGAGCCCGGAGAGGGGGGGGGGGGGGAAAAGGGGTTGAGGAGCCCGGTGAGGGGGGGGGGGGGGGGAAAGGGGTTGAGGAGCCCGGTGAGGGGGGGGGGGGGGAAAGGGGTTGAGGAGCCCGGTGAGGGGGGGGGGGGGAAAGGGGTTGAGGAGCCCGGTGAGGGGGGGGGGGGGAAAGGGGTTGAGGAGCCCGGTGAGGGGGGGGGGGGGGAAGGGGTTGAGGAGCCCGGTGAGGGGGGGGGGGGGAAAGGGGTTGAGGAGCCCGGTGAGGGGGGGGGGGGGGAAAGGGGTTGAGGAGCCCGGTGAGGGGGGGGGGGGGAAAGGGGTTGAGGAGCCCGGTGAGGGGGGGGGGGGGAAAGGGGTTGAGGAGCCCGGTGAGGGGGGGGGGGGGAAAGGGGTTGAGGAGCCCGGTGAGGGGGGGGGGGGAAAGGGGTTGAGGAGCCCGGTGAGGGGGGGGGGGGGGAAGGGGTTGAGGAGCCCGGTGAGGGGGGGGGGGGAAAGGGGTTGAGGAGCCCGGTGAGGGGGGGGGGGGGAAAGGGGTTGAGGAGCCCGGTGAGGGGGGGGGGGGAAAGGGGTTGAGGAGCCCGGTGAGGGGGGGGGGGGAAAGGGGTTGAGGAGCCCGGTGGGGGGGGGGGGGGGAAAGGGGTTGAGCCCGGTGGGGGGGGGGGGGGAAAGGGGTTGAGCCCGGTGGGGGGGGGGGGGGAAAGGGGTTGAGCCCGGTGGGGGGGGGGGGGGAAAGGGGTTGAGCCCGGTGGGGGGGGGGGGGGGGAAAGGGGTTGAGCCCGGTGGGGGGGGGGGGGGAAAGGGGTTGAGCCCGGTGGGGGGGGGGGGAAAGGGTTGAGGAGCCCGGTGGGGGGGGGGGAAGGGGTTGAGGAGCCCGGTGGGGGGGGGGAAAAGGGGTTGAGCCCGGTGGGGGGGGGAAGGGGTTGAGGAGCCCGGTGGGGGGGGGAAGGGGTTGAGGAGCCCGGTGGGGGGGGGAAGGGGTTGAGGAGCCCGGTGGGGGGGGAAGGGGTTGAGGAGCCCGGTGGGGGGGGGGGAAGGGGTTGAGGAGCCCGGTGGGGGGGGGGAAGGGGTTGAGAGCCCGGTGGGGGGGGGGGGGAAGGGGTTGAGGAGCCCGGTGGGGGGGGGGGGGGGGGAGGGGTTGAGGAGCCCGGTGGGGGGGGGGGGGGAAGGGGTTGAGGAGCCCGGTGGGGGGGGGGGGAAGGGGTTGAGGAGCCCGTGGGGGGGGGGGGGGAAGGGGTTGAGGAGCCCGTGGGGGGGGGGGGGGGGAAGGGGTTGAGGAGCCCGTGGGGGGGGGGGGGGGGGAAGGGGTTGAGGAGCCCGTGGGGGGGGGGGGGGTTTGGGGGTTAAAGCCTCGTCCACGGCCAGCTTGTTACCACATAGCTCAGCATACCTCCAGAGGTCTAGAGGAGGCCGGACCCCAATGGGAGTCATAATATTATGGCCTCCCCTGACACAGACCAGAATACCTCATGAACACGTCTCCCTCACACTCACCTTTCCCGCCAGCTGCCCTCAGTCCGCCGTTATCACACTCAATTTAACTTCTCCCCTGCTCCTCACTGATTGGCCGCTCTTTTCCATAACCTCAC